>NC_091950.1:332460708-332760708 GCF_031021105.1 Erythrolamprus reginae | reverse complement strand
CAATCCAGAGTGAACAAAGCATTTTCCTTTCTCTGGGTGCTTGGACAGAGAATAAACCTCTGCCAGTGCCCAGAGAAAAGAAATGTTCCCTTTGATCTGGGCAGCCAAGGAGTCACCACAGCGAAGGAAAGGCGCCGGCTACAAAGCGAGCGAGCAAGCGAGAAGAGAGGGGAGCCCTTCAGCATGGGAAGGAAGAGGCATCAGGTAGCAGCAGCAGCAGCAGCAGCAGCAGCAGCAGTGTTTGGGAGGCAGCGTGGAGGCGCGTGGTCCTCTTCGCCACCTCAGAGTCTCTCTTTTTTTTTAAAGCCTTAAAGTTTTGAATTTTTTTTATTCCCCTAACCTCACCTTCTTCCTTCGGCAGCGTCTGTCCTCCTCTTCTTCTTCCTCCTACTCCTCCCACCCAAATTCTGAACTTTTATTTTTTTCCTAATGGGTTTGCACACATTATTTGCTTTTATATTGATTCCTGTGGGAAAAATTGCTTCTATTTAAGAAAATTTCTACTTAAGAACCTGGTCACGGAATGAATTAAGTTCTTAAGTAGAGGTAACTGAGACAGGAAGAGAATCCTGTGGCCTAGAGGTTAAAGCCACTGCCTTACAGGCAGATTGCCCAGGTTCAAATCCCAGTAAAGGTATGGCTAGCTGCTGAGAGCAAAATAGCTTGAAATAGACCTATACTAGTCTCCCTTCCTTTTCATTACCAACAAAAATATGTCATACATACATATGGAATGACTGTGCACAGAACTTTCCATAAGACATATATTTAAAATCCATCATTGTTCTGTAGCAGGAAAACTGGAAACAGCCCCTTTAATGTTGAATGGCTCTGCTGATTTCAGCAGTTGAGTGGAAGAAAGAGAAAGGGAGGGGAGGATGAATTGAAAACTGCTTTATATTTTTCCTGTGAGATCACTGTGTCAGCAAGACAGAGAGGAAACTAAAGGCCAGACAAAATCTCTACCATGGGAATCTTATCACTTAGCTCATAGACGAACTGGGCTCCCCACTCCTTCACCCTTCTACCCTCAGGGATAGTAGCAGCTCTGCTGGAAGAACAAATGCCTCCGTTCTTCCTAACATGCTGCTTTGCCTTTAAGTAATGTACAGGAGGGGGCGGACAACAGGATCAGGCTCCGATTCCCAGCTTTGGAGAGAGGGAATGTCTCCGTGTATTGAATGCACAAGAAATGGTATATCCAGCATCATCTATTGAACTGTAGCACTTTCCAACAGCGCTAGTCAAAATCACCCTTTGTACCCAGGGACCCCAAGCTCCTCCTCCACAGCTCTACTAAGGAAATAACTGAAAAAGTTGTCTGCCTGGCTGAGGGAAGACAGCAGCAGCAGCTGAGAAACTTCTTCTGAAAGAGGAAAAGTAACTTGAGAATTCTGGAATCTGGACTCACATTGGTCAGCTTAAGAAATTCAGAGGCCGTTCTCATTTGCTTTCTTATTCTACACACACAGACACAAATTCCAAAAACTTTATTTTTTTAATTTTTAATTTTAATTAAAAAAAATATTTATTTGTTTTGTATTTGCATTATTTGTATTTGTATTTATTAGATTTGTATGCCCAATTTAAAGAACCACTCATACATACAAGCATACCATGTATAAATTCTATAAGCCTAGGGGGAAGGGAGATTTCAATTCCCCCATGCCTGACGCCAGAGGTGGGTTTTAAGGAGCTTACGAAAGGCAAGGAGGGTGGGGGCAACTCTGATATCTGGGGGGAGCTGGTTCCAGAGGGTCGGGGCCATCACAGAGAAGGCTCTTCTCCTGGGTCCCGCCAAACGGCATTGCTTAGTCGACGGGACCTGAAGAAGGCCAACTCTGTGGGACCTAACCAGTCGCTGGGATTCGTGCAAAGTACATATTGATGGTATACAAAGATATAATAATATTTATATACATGATACTAGTAAAAGAGAAACATTAGGACAAGTGATGGAAGGCCCTCTGGTGCACTTATTCACACACACACCCTTACTGACCTCTTAGGAATCGGGAGAGGTCAACAGTGGATAGTCTAAGGGTAAAGGTTTTGGGGGTTAGGTGATGATACTACAGTGTGTGGTAGTGAGTACCGTACATCAGCTACTTGGTTACTAAAGTCGTATTCCCTGCAGTCGAGTTTAGAGCGATTTATTTTACATCTGTTGTGTGCTTGTGTGTTGTTGTGGTTGAAGCTGAAGTACTTGTTGACAGGAAGGACGTTGTAGCAGATGATTGCATGGGCTATGCTTAGGTCATGTTTAAGGTGATGTGGTTCTAAGCTTTCTAAACCTAGGATTGTAAGTCTGGTTGTGCAGGGTACTCTGTTGCGAGTGGAGGAAAGGAACTTAGATAAATGTGCAATTCTGTTCCCAAATACTGTAAAACCCCACCTTATGGGATGCCATCATTCGAAGATGCGTTAAAGGGTTAAAAAGTGGTCATTTGGTTGAATCAAATGTGATGCTCTTCTACACAAGTGTCCCACACTCTGGTCCAGTTGCATCTAATATGCTGATAACGATTCAGCTGCTACGCATGACCTATATCACATCTCTTTGAGACCCATATGGAGGGAATTGTACCTGGCAAGCTATTTATTGAAATAGTTATGAAAACCTATCCAGTGACTTAATCATTGGGATGCAAAAATAACTCTTGCTAGTGTTTATCAATGTTGCGGTCCGTGAAGGGCTACTAAAGGTTTTACAACCACACTATGGGAATGGCTTATGCATTTTGTTTCAACATCTTTCAGTGCAAATTATGTGTTCTGCGATGGAGCTCCATTTTTTTCTACACCACTGCATTCTCCCCTGTCCGGGCAGTAACCCACCCCTACTTATGCAGGACGCCCTGCATTTTCTTTCAACATCTTTCAGTGCAAATTGGGTGCTGTGGGGTGGAGCTCCATTTTTGCTACCCCACTGTGTCCCGTCCCCCCCAAATCCGGACAGCAGCCCACCCCAATAGCTTCACTTGATTGGCGGCTATGGAAAGATACTACTAGTTTGGGAAAAAAAGTAGCCCTTTGCTTTGAGTTTTGAAGTAGGTGATAACTTTGATATAATGTTTGAGAAAAATGTATTTACAGCCTTCTTGCCCTATGTTTAGGCCTATGCAGGAAAACAGGTTTAAAAGGCTTTAGAGAAAAGAACGATGATAATATCCATAGGAGAAAAAAAAGAATGAAAAAAAGAAAAGAAAAGAAAAATGGTTGTGTGCAAAGAGGAAAGAGCCTATTGGACCAGCTAAGCAGAACAGACTGACTACAGAGCTAATAGCTCACATACCTGCTTGTTGCATAGTTTCAAAAATAATCCATACCTTATTTAAACTGCTGTCCTTATTTGACGTATTGGTGTGATCTTCCAATTTTTTTCCAGTGGAATTCACATGGTTTGGCATACATGGCACTAATGTGAAGCAATATTGATATTTAGAGAACTCAAAAGACCCCACCCTTACTCACTCTATTCCTCTAGAGTTTTGGTGAGTCAGCAACCCCTTGGATGGAGCTGACTCTGTTGACAAAGTATGCTTGCATTTTCAGAAATCCTTTGACAAAGTTCCTCATCAAAGGTTTTTGTGTATACTTTGATGCCAGGGGATAAGAGGATGTGTCCTTTTATGAACTTCTAAGAGGGTTTTGTTTTTGTTTTTTTAAAAAAAGCAGAGCATGGATAAATAGGAAGTTTTCTGAATGGAAGATTGTAAGCAGCTCTCAACATTTACCAATTTGAGAGTGGTTCGGCACTCTGCTTTAACTGCATTAAAATTGGAGCCACTATGGGTAACTTATGTCTAAATTCAGTTTGATTAAGCCACTTTGGAAATTTAGTACAAACAGGAACAAGGGGAGGTATATATGCCCATAAGCACACACACATAATGAACAAAGCAAAAAAAGGCAACCCACTTTGTCTGTTAGCCATAAAATTGATTACAAATGTATACACTTAGGGAAGAAATAAGTAGAAGTAGAGGAGTGGAGGAGAGAAGGAAGAGTGAAGATAGAAGAGAAGGAAGTTAGAAGGAGGGAGGGAGGAGGAGTGAAGGATAAGAGGGAGGTGAGGCGAGGCTAAGGAGGAGGAAGGAGAAGAGGGAAATAGGAGAAGAAGCGACAGAAGGAGAAAGTAGGTGGAGAACAAGGAGGGGGGTAAGACAGAGAGGAGTGAGATGATATGATGGGGGAAACAGATGAGCAACTTGGTAATGATATGTGTAAGATTATTATGTTTGCTTAATGGACAATAATGTATAATTTATGTTAATATTTGATAAGATATTAGGGTATATGTATATGTGTCAATTAGATTAGATTAGATTTATTGGATTTATATGCTGCCCCTCTCTGCAGACCCCGGGGCGGCTCATAACAATGGTGAAGAACAATACATGGTAACAAATCTAATATTTAAAAATCTAGGTTACAGTTTTAGATTAAAAAGTCCAAAAAAAGAAACCTCAATATATAAAAAAGTGTGGGGGAAAAACCTAAAAAAACATTTACCAATTTGAGAGTGGTTCTACACTTTGCTCTAACTGCATAAACATTGGAGCCACTATGGTTAACTTATGCCTACTTCAGTTTAATTAAGCCAGCTTGGCAATTTAGTACAAACAGGAGCAGGAAAAAGTATATATGCCTATAAGCATGCATAATGAATACAGCAAGAGGGGACAACCTACTTTCTCTGTATTGCATGAGGTCCTCAAGTATACCTTACAGAAATGTAATGCTTACTTCTAGTAGAGCCTTCCAGCAGTGTAGCCTCAGAGGCCATTAATCATCCCTCAACCCTAATGTATTTTGCCATGAATTTCTTCTAGTTTGGTAGCTAAACAAAGCTACCATGTACCATAAACAATGGTGGATGGGGGCTGGGAGGAGGAATTTTTCTAAAAGACAGAAGCTAGCCATGGCTGTGTGAAACCATTATATCCTTCTATTTCCTTTGTTTTTGAAAAGGTGAAAACTAAGAATCAAGAGAAGTGATATCAGATGTCACATTAAGTTATAAATTACAAGCTTTTCCCTGCCCCAATCCACTTCTGCTTCAAAACACACCAAAGTAAACTTGCAATTCATAGTCTTATAAGTGAAGGGTTTCTGAATGAATGCGTATGTGGCTGTGGGTCTGAGTATATTTTAAACCTATGAGGCCAATCCAATGTTTTCCCTGATTTTACCTTATTTGAACAGAGTGCAAATTGGCAGGCATTTTTAAAAAAAATTTAGAGCCTTGCCATCGTTTGGGTAGCCACTGAAGTCACGCCAGCCTTTCCATTAGTGGCCACCCTCCCTTATTTTCAAAGAATTGTGAGCCAGTCAGCTTGTTCGTTTATTTATTTTTTATTTTATTTTGCTCCAGACTAAAAAAAACTGGCACAGGGCTATCCCATCTTGTGATTTTGAGCGAGCGAGGAAGAAAAGAAGCAAGCTTCTGGTATTATTTTGAAAAGTAGGCAGACAATTAGTCAAATCACTGGTACTCCTCCTAAAGCTCTAAGATCAACTTGTACATGTAATTACAGCACCAACCTTTTCCTATTCTTTATTTGGCAGGACACTCATGCCTTAAAGGTCTACAGAAAACCATAAACTCAGTAGGCAAAGTTTTCCTGGCACAGAGCCATATCTATTGAAGTGTTGCCTATGAGGCATGGAAATCCTTCTACTGAAAAAAGTAAGGCAACCCCATGCACTTCACTATGGAATGATTGTTGTGTCAGTTAAGTCACAAAAGTAGTAAAATAAAATATGCACAGGCCCCTTTAATTTCAGCTTGGGGAATCCTTATTAATTATGTTCCTATGTAAGTGATAGAATATACCTTCTACCCTCTTTCCCCGAAAATAAGACAGCGTTTTATATTAATTTTTGCTCTCAAAGATGTGCTACGTCATATTTTCAGGGGATGTCTTAATTTTTTTCAATGAAGAAGATTTATTGCTGAACAAAAAAAATGAACATTTATTATATTCTGTACAGTAGTTGTCATCACAAACCAGCATAACCAGACAAACTGTGAATCCTATCAATAATTTCTTACTACTTCCGTACCATTATTTCCATGTACAACAATTATACTTTCTTCAAATATATGTTATATATGTTCTGTTTGGGAATGATGCGAAACGAAACATCTCCTATGTCTTACTTTCGAGGGATGTCTTTTATTAGGCAATTCTACGAAATCTCTCTTATGTTTTACTTTCGGGGGTGACTTATTTTCGGGAAAACAGGGTTTACTTCTTGTGATAGATTCAGCAAGATAAAAATGCACTATTTTGGATTGGGCTTCAGAGAAGAAGCTGTTCACTACTGTGCAAGAGCTTTTCTTCTAATCAAGCAAAAAAATTGTTTTTCTAAGTTTGTTCATTTATTTATTTATTTATTCATTCATTCATTCATTCATTCATTCATTCATTCATTCATTTAATTTCTATTCCATCCTTCTCCTGAGACTCAGGGCGACTTACATGTTAGAAATCTACATAAAACAGTATACAGTGGTACCTCGACATATGAGTTTAATTCGTTCCAGACCCGAGCTTGTAAGTCGATCAACTCGCATCTCGAACGAATGCCTTTAGGCTTTGTTTTTCGCGCCGAGATAACCAGAAGCAAGGATTCTTGCGCCACATAGTGGAAGCTCGGCTCATATCCTGAATTTGAGCTTGGGTGTTGAACAGAAATTTTGCTCGCGTCGTGGCTTGTAACTTGGAATACTTGCATGTGGAGCAGCTCGTATCTAGAGGTACTACTGTACTAAAAAACTCCACAGTTAAAACTAAACATCACACATCCAACATTCATTCATTGGACAGGGCAAGATGGCATGTTTCAATGGCCCCGAGTCTGCTGGAAGATGTAGGTCTTCAAAGCTTTGCGGGAGACAGGGAGAGTGGGGGCAGTATGAATCTCTGGGGGAAGCTCATTCCAAAGGACCAGGGCAGCCACACGCCCTTTCTCTGGGCTCCACCAAACAACATTGTCTGGTTGACAGGATCTGGAGAAGACCGACTCTGAGGGCCCTGACTAGTCACTGGGATGTATGAGTCAGAAGACGGTCCCAGAGGTAATCTGGGCCCATGCCATGTAGGGCTTTATAGATCATAACCAACACTTTGAATTGTGTTCAGAGACCAATAGGCAACCAGTGCAGCACATGGAGTGCTGTAGAGACATGGGCATATCTCAGAAGGCCCATGATTGCTCGCGTGGCTGCCTTCTGTATTACCTGCAGTCATCAAACACTCTTCAAAGGTAGCCCCATATAGAGAGCATTGCAGTAGTTGAACCTCGAGGTGATGAGGGCATGAGTGACTGTGAGTAAAGATTCCCTAAACAGATAGGGCCGCAACCAGCACGCCAGGTGAACCTGGATGAACGCCCCCCTCGCCACAGCTGAAAGATTGTGTTCTAAGGTCAGTTGTGGGTCAAGGACGCCGCCCAAGTTGTGGACCCTCGCTGAGGGGGTCAAAAGTCCCCCCTCCAGAGTGATGGACGGACAGATGGAGTTGTTCTTGGGAGGCAAAACCTGCAGTCACTCCATCTTGTCGGGATTGAGCCTGATACCATTCAAACCCTAACAGCCTCCAGACACCAGCCCATTACTTCCACTGCTTCATTGGTGGACACAGGGTGGAAATGTATAGCTGAGTATCATGATGGTAACTGATGGTAACTCACCCCGTGCCCTCGGATGATCTCACCCGAATCTAGCTTACTACTCCTGGCCTCTTATTATTGGCTCTGTGTCATTTTCTTGACACAGAGTTGATATGAAAAAGCTGGAGTCTCCAGTACCCCTCAAACCCAAGCTCTCAGCCATGGTGGATTGCAGTTCCCATTTTATTACAACCACTGATGTGACTTTTCCAGATAAATTCAAAAGAAGATGGGTTTTCTTTGCTTTTATTCTCATAGCTGAAAGAGAGGTGATGGTGGGAATGAGGAATCTGTGCAGATTCTTCCAAAGTCATGTGGGAATTGCTAGATATTTTTAGCTGAAAACATAAGAACAGGAATTGTGCGTACACATACTTTCACATACATAAAGTCATAGTACATTTGTATATAAGCACACATATAAAATAATGGGCAGTGGTTGTTAACAATTTTGGAGTTATATTCCATAGCAGTTAGCAAGTTTAAGAGGGGTGGATTTCAATTCCCAGAATTCTCTAGACAGCTATGTTTTGTTCTATATATTGTGCTATAGCAAATATAATTTGGCTAATTCTAAAGAAATCTGTGAATATTTTTATGTCATTCTAAATATTCTGTCAGTAAATTAATAAAATAAGGGAATGATTCTATGGCATCTAAAAGAGGATCAAATCATTAGGCTATTGCAATGCTCCAATACTGGAATACATTGCATGAGGTTTGGACTGCTATGCCCAAATATGAATGACAAGAAAGCAAAAAGAATAGGAAAATGTTATAATTTCTTTTTCTCTCTCTTCCTCCCTCCCCCTCCCCTCTCCCTCTCCTTCAGTAAGATCATTGCTGTCTGCCAATATTGAGCTGCCAAAATTCCCTTAGGAATGTTAGAGTATCCTGATAGGAAATAATTTTGATGGTTAATATTAACTCAATCGTGTCATGTATAGACGCAGGAAAATAAGTGATAGAAATTTGCTGGTACGTACAGTATATCAGCATAGGACTAAACTGTTCTCTCTCACGAAATGTTTAATTTGTTACACAAGGAAATTTTTCTTATTTCATTTCTTACTTTATATATTAAATTTCATGTAATATATTTTTTAAAAGTAAAGTGATGGAATAAGTAAAATAAGTAAGTAAAGATTCCTGGTGTGCATGGATTCTAGGTTTTAAGCAGAATGTTGTGATTCCAAAGCAACAGATTAAAAGTAAAAATGCATTTTGAGGGACTGAAATACAAATATTTTTTTGAATTACACCTGAATTGAAATGAATCCCGTGTTGAGAACTTTTTGGAGAGAAGAAAGCAAATAAAAATACTGATTCTTTTAATGAGAGTAGGAAGTACTGTATTTTTCAGGGTATAAGACACACCTTCGTTTTGGAGAGGAATATAGTGGGGGTGGGGAATTTGGCTAGTGTCCTTATACTCTGGTCAGCTTCAGCACATTATTTTATCCCCTGGTTAGGGCTTTAAAAAAACTTATTCAGAGAGAGTAACAAAGAGAGTAACAATGAAAGGGTTTGTAAGCTGGTAAGAGCTGGCAACATTGTTAGCACCTGGTTAGGGCTGGAAAGAAACATTTGGAGCAAGTAGAGCAATGAAAAAAAACTGCAAAGACTTAGGGCTTGGAAAACATTCTTCGCAGAGAGCAACAATGAAAGAGCCTGCAAGGTAAGAACTGGGAAGATCATTAGCACCTAGTTAGGGCTAGGGGGGGAAAAGCTTAGAAAAATCTACATTCAGAGTATAAGATGCACCCTAATTTTTAGCCTTTTTTAGGGAGGAAAAAGGTGTATTTTATACTCCAAAAACCCCAGTAGTTAAATATACATTTAATCTACATTTTTCAGTATCTTGAACCATTGTTCCTACCATATTTTAATTTTGTGACAGCACCTTATATACAAATTTGATCAGTTACATGTTGTAGAATTGATTGCCAACTTGGATTTCAATTTGTTTTGCTACTATGGGGACAAGAATAAGATCTTCTGACATTCTTGATTTGTATTCTGTGCCATGAAGTCCAGGGAAGGGAAGTAGTACTCTTCTAGTCCTCAAGCCCATCTTTTTTTGGACTTCTACTTCCAGGTTTCCTGGAACTATCTGCTAAGAAAATAAGCCAGAGACTATTACAAATGCCTGGACAGCAGTCCTGCAGTTGTTCGTCTATATTCTTCTTAAGCCAGATTGCTTCTCAGATTTTGGCAGCCTTTCCTTTGGTATTTTAAAACTATCCTCCTGTGTCTAACACATTACGTATGGCTTCTGCAGCTTTTGTTAGTAGGTTACCTTATAGATTTTAGGACTGAGCTTTAGTTTCTAGGAAGAGACAGCAGGGTCCCAGTCTAGATGAGACCACCACCTTCTCCTCAACCGACCTTCTATTTTATCTGACTAGTATAAACATTCAGTAGCTAAAAAACAAATATACCATAAGTTAAACTCAGTTCTATTGGAATTACATGGACATAAGTATGTTATTTTCCTGGCAATGCTATTGAACAGTATGGAATGAGTTTGTCATGGTTTTCTTTGGGTTTTTTAAAAAAATTCTGAATTTAGTTGAAGCTTCTTGGATAAGAAGGAAGCTTTTTCAAGGAAAAAAACCAAGAAAGTCCAGTTGCCTTATTGGAAAAGCACTTTTGGGACAATCATGACCTGGATGATTAAGAATCTCCCAACTAAATATTAGACTTAGAATAACTTCACTGTCACTTTGAACATAAACTAAGCGGTATACATTAAAATGAAATTTCATTGCATATACCTTTCAAAGGGTTACCACATCCAATATACACTAAATAAACATGACTGACTGACTGACTGACTGACTGACTGACTGACTGACTGACTGACTAACTAACTAACTAACTAACTACTAAATATTAGCCACTCTATTCTGCTTAATTTTCAAACCAAGACAAGTATAGCCATAATATGTTTAAAAAGGAAATCAACTCTACTTGTGGGTCTTTAACAGGGTTGGGCTCTAGCCAGAATGCTAAATTGGGCTCGCCACAGCTTGTGAGTTCTTGCGGGGCCAGCGCGATTTTGCTTTTGCTTCTGCACCTGTGGAGATAGCAAAATCATGTACGGAGCTACATGCGCGGAAGCAAAGAAACCTTGCTGAAACAGGAGCGCACCTGCAGCTCCATGTGCAATTTTGCTATCTCCACAGGTGCAGAAGCAAAATCGCGCTGGCCCCGCAAGCACCCACGAGCCTCGGCAACGAGCCCAATTTAGCGTTCCAGCTAGCAACCCACCCCTGGTCTTTAATCTTACTTTTCTTAGATTATGAGGTCTTAAAATTGAATTTTAAGACAAGCCAATCTAGAAGAAGATGATGAAGAATAAGTTCAGTATTATTGATTTGTTGGCTGGGGAATTGAAGTCCATACATCTTCAAGTTGCCAAGTTTGTCTTAAAATTATCAACATGCCAGAGAAGTTTCAAATATTTCTCATAGTATTTTCACATAACTGTGGTAACGCCATAAGGAACAAGATACAACCCTGTGGGACTCTGTAAACCTACAATCTACAATCTAGGTGTCAGACAATAGTCCTTCCAGGCTATCTTCTAGAAACTGCTTGATAGGAAGCATTGGAACACCATTGAACAATGTTCTCAAAGGCCAATCTCATGAAATGATCTGGAAGATTGATTTTTGAGATAATCTGACATTATTCTGTAATTCATAATATCAAAAGCTACTGAGACATTTGGGGAAACCCATATGGTTGCATTCTCACCCCAGACCTTTTCTGAAATAATTGACATAAACACAACAGTGTGGTCCTTCAAGAGACTCTCCAGATTTCATATCCTTTCTGATAACATAGTAATAATTTTATGGTAATTTTTATCCTGAGTTTTTTGGGCAGGTTTCTCAGTTTTCTGTATCATTTATTTTTTCCCTTCCCTTTACTTTCCTATCCTTTGTCTAAGTGGCAGTGAACCTTCTGACAGGATCTTAGATGGAATTATTTCAATTGGTTTTTTCTTGATATTATAGAGCTCTCAGCTTGCGGAACAATGGTGGCATTTGATGTAGCTGATAGTGAAATGGAAAGCTGATTAATTGTGTCTGAATTCCCAAAAGGAGCTAGAGAATGAGACCCAAGATCTCTTTTCTAGTCTGGTGCCTTAAACACTGCACCAAATTAGCTCCATTGCCTACTGTGTTTTATTTTATTTAGGTAGCTGTAAAATAAAACAGTACAATGAAGTAAGTTTTTACTGGCTAGCATTGAAGCTATGAATTTTCAAGATTGTATCTGCTAACTTTGGATGAATAGTTTATTTTTAGCATGAAACAGAAGTAAAGTTTCCAGGATTTTATTTTATTTTTTAAATAAGCACCCAAAAATATCTTGGATACCATAGGAGAGAAGATAATGGAAATCCAGATTTCCTGATTCTTTCAAGGACAATTTCTTTCTATACTTTCATTTCTGGAAGAAATACACCTCACATTTCAAGACATCATCAAATCACAGAGTAATAGTAATAGGCACTTTGCATGCTATCTCAAAACAAGTGGAACACCACTTGAACACCATATGACAGTGATGGTGAACCTATGGCATGGATGCCACAGGTGGCACGCAGAGTCATATCTGCTGGCATAAGAGTTGTTACCCTAGCTCTGCTCCAATGTGCATGTGCATGCCGACCAGCTGATTTTCGGCTCACCTGGACGCTCTGGGAGGGCATTTTTGGTTTCCAGAGTGTCTCCGGGGGGGGGGGGTTTGAGGAAGAGCATTTTTGCCTCTGAAGCCTGGAGAGGGCAAAAAACAGGCCAACCAGAGTTTGTGAAGTGGGCTGTTTTAGGCTTCCAGAGGGCCTCTGGGTGGGCAGAGGAGGCCATTTTCACCATCCCCAGGCATTGAATTGTGGGTGTGGGCACTCACACATGTGCAATAGAACACACGCACGCATTTTCGGCACTTCAGGGAAAAAGGTTTCGCCATCACTGCCATAGGCATTGACAAATTTGACATCAGTCAATTACAAAAGGCAACTTTCCTGGGAACAGCTTCCATCCTGCGACACTGTTTGTGACAGTGTCAAACATCCAGATTTGCCTATATCAGGGCCTTGGTAGATGCAATAGATGGACAAAAATGCCAAATTCAATCAGTACAGTTATTGATAATAAAAATATTATTGTTACATATGATATCATTAATAGTAATAATAGCAATATTATTGAATTAGATATTGGAATACATGTAAAAAGTTCTGTGAGCCTCCCCTCGCAGGGAATCCCCGCCTCCAAACTTCCATTGCCAGCTGAAGCACCCGTTCTTGCGTTGCTGGGATTTCCCCGAGCCTCCCCTTGCTGGGATTCAAAGCAGTGCCGGCAAAAATGAAGGGAATCCCATCAACGGCAGCCTCAGGAATTCCAGCAACGCAAGAACGGGTGCTTCGGCCGGCAACTGAACTCCGGAGGTGGGGATTCCCAGAGAGGGGAGGCTCAGAGAAATCCCAGCAATGCAAGAATGGGTGCTGCAGCTGGCAACCGAACTCCGGACGCGGGGATTCCCAGCGAGGGGATGCTCAAAGAAATCCCAGCAATACAAGAATGGGTGCTTCGGCTGGCAACGGAAGTCCGCATGTGGGGATTCCCAGCGAGGGGAATCTCAGGGAAATCCCAGCAATGTAAGAACGGGTTCTTCGGCTGGCAACTGAAGTCCAGAGGTGTGGATTCCCAGCGAGGGGTGGCTCAGGGAAATCTCAGCAATGTAAGAACGGGTGCTTCAGCTGGCAATGGAAGTCCGCAGGTGGGGATTCCCAGCGAGGGGAGGCTCAGGGAAATCCCAGCAATGTAAGAACGGGTGCTTCGGTTGGCAATGGAAGTCCAGAGGTATGGATTCCCAGCAAGGGGAGGCTCAGGGAAATCCCAGCAATGTAAGAATGGATGCTTCAGCTGGCAACAGAAGTCCGCAGATGGGGATTCCCAGCGAGGGGAAGCTCAAGGAAATCCCAGCAATGTAAGAACGGGTGCTTCAGCTGGCAACGGAAGTCCGCAGGTGGGGATTCCCAGCGAGGGGAGGCTCAGGGAAATCCCAGCAATGTAAGAACGGGTGCTTCGGTTGGCAATGGAAGTCCAGAGGTATGGATTCCCAGCAAAGGGAGGCTCAGGGAAATCCCAGCAATGTAAGAACGGATGCTTCAGCTGGCAACAGAAGTCCGCAGATGGGGATTCCCAGCGAGGGGAAGCTCAGGGAAATCCCAGCAATGTAAGAACGGGTGCTTTGGCTGGCAACGGAAGTCCGGAGGTGGGGCATCCCAACGGTGGCAGCTTGGGTGCGTAAGGTAAAAATAGTTTGGAAGAAGAGGCAAAAAAAAATCTTAAACACCGGTTTCGTATCTCGAAAAGTTCATTAGTAGAGGTGTTCGTAAGACGAGGTACCACTTTATGGGAAGAGCCCTCCATTCCTCTACTCACAACAGAATATGTTACACCAGAAGACTTGAAATCCTAGGCTTAGAAAGCTTAGAACTACATTGCTTTCAACATGATCTAAGCATAGCTCATAAAATCATCTGCTACAACATCCTTCCCATCAATGACTATTTTAGCTTCAACCAATACACGAGCTTCAAACAATACACGAGCACACAACAGATACAAACTCAAAGTAAACCGCTCCAAACTTGACTGTAGAAAATATGACTTCAGCAACCGAGTAGTTAATGCCTGCTTTTTTCACCAAACCCCAAAACTTTACCTTTAGACTATCCACTGCTGACCTTACCCAATTCCTAAGAAGTCAGTAAGGAATGTGCATAAGTGCACTAGCATGCTTACTGTCCCTGTCCTAATGTTTTCCTCTTATTACTACCCAACTAATGTATACAAACAGAATTATATCTATGTATACTACCAATACATACTTGAGAAAATAAATAAATACATACATAAAATTGAAGTTGAAAATTTTGGAAGAAAAGTAAACTATCATGCCAATTGGAGTTTTTGAAACGCTACCAAAGAGACTCACCAAATATTTGAAAGTTTTCAATTTCCCTTGATAGTATCAACTTAGGAAAAACACAAGCCAATAATTTCCTTGAAATTGATTCTTCCCACGCCCACCCTCCAATAATTTTTCCTGAAAAGTTCTTCTGAGTTGGCTATGTCTTGCCCAGATATGGTAGCTTTATAATCTTTGAAATCTGTTGTATGGATTCCCATATTTTCTTAGCTTAGAGAAGTGGAAAAAAAGCAAGAGGCCTTATGGAATTCATCATTGCAAAGAATATTCCCACAATCTGGTTCATTATTCCTGCTGGTCCTTGCTTGATTGTGGGTATAGAATTAATTTGTAAATTATGTACATTAATTTTAAATTATGTCATTACTAGATTTGGAGTTGTCATCCAATCTCTTTCGGGTTTTGCCCTGTGTAATGTTTTGCATGTCTATGCGACATTTCGGCGAAATCACATTCACCATCATCAGGCTGAAGTTCCAATCTTTGTGTTGTTGTAAATGGAATTCCATTTACAACAACACAAAGATTGGAACTTCAGCCTGATGATGGTGAATGTGATTTCGCCGAAACGTCGCATAGACATGCAAAACATTACACAGGGCAAAACCCGAACTCAGAACAATCTACATATATATATATATATATATATATATATATATATATATATATATATACACACACACACACACACATACACACACACACACAGTAAAATACATGATGAAGGTTATAGAGGAGATACTCATAGTAAAATATATTTAAGAAATAATGGAAAAGAAGATATAGTAATAGAACATATCAATGAAAGAATAGAAGAAGAGATATAGGAATAGAAGAAATGTATAGGAGATATAGGAGAGCAATAGGACAGGGGACGGAAGGCACTCTAGTGCACTTGTACTTGCCCCTTACTGACCTCTTAGGAATCTGGATAGGTCAACCGTAAATAATCTAAGGGTAAAGTGTTGGGTTAGCTTTATTTAAACACAATAGAATATAATTTTATTGGCCAAGTGTGATTGGGCATACAAGGAATTTGTGTTTGTGCATATGCTGTCAGTGTACCTAAAAGAAAATATAAGTTCATCAATAATAATCATAAAGTACAACCTTTAACAATAGTCCAGGTACATATAAGCTTTGTTTTCATCTTTTAACTGCTTTTAATTATGTTGGTCTTTTCACCTTCATGGAAAATAATAAGGTTTATTAATGTTTCTCAGATTCATTCAGGCTTCTTCCAGCTTTGAGAAAAGAAACACTACAGAAATCAAGTCAAAGAAAGAGGCCAGGAGGCAACAGTTTCACAAATAACTTCCCCAAAACCACCCCAGAAATTACAAATAGCTCCTACCTGACATTACCAGTTGAACATATTTGTTCAAAGTGGGGACTGTAATTTGTCATGTGAAACAAATTACTCTGAAGGAAGTAACCAGCAGACAGCAAAAATGATTAAAGAAATACCGTATGAATCCTCAGGATTAATTAAATGAAAATAATGCCACGGGAAAAGGCACCAAAACTATTTCCCCAATGGACAGTAACTTGGTGGCTGGTTGAAAGTAGCAGACTGGTGTCCTCCAAATAAGCATTGGGCTGGGTTTGATTATACACTTTTTTGCTTCTGATTCAACCAGTTTTGTCTTCTGGGACAGAGACCAAATGTTTTAGTCATTAGAGCAATCAAACACCAAAGCAGCATATCCTTAGCCATGCACTCATTAAAAAGTTGCAATTTATTTCCTTTCACTCTGCATTCCCAAATCATGCTTCCTGCAAAATAATCCCCAGACTTGACAAAGCTTCTGACTTCTACCCTTTCTAAGTTCCTTTCTCTTGCACTTTGAGAGAGAAAACTCTGAATTGTTAACTATTTTGTTGAGAAAAGAATAGCAGTGCTGTGCCTCCCAACCACCACCACTTCCTCCTCGTCCTCCTTCTCCTCGTCCTCTTTCTGCTCCTCTTCCTTCTTCTCCTTCTTTTTTTCTCCCTCTCCTTCTCCTTTTCCTCCTCTTCCTCTTCCCTCCTCTCCTCCTCGTCCTCCTTCTTCTTTTCTCCTTCTCCTCCTCTCTCTCTCCCTCCTCCTCTTTTTCTCCTCCTCCTCCTCCTTTTTGTCCTCCTTTTCCTCCTTCTTCTCTTCTCTTCCTTCTCCTTCTCCTCCTCCTCTCCCTTTTCTCCTCCTCTTTCTTTTCCTCCTTCTTTTCTTCCTTCTCCTCCTCCTTCTTCTCCTCCACCTCCCAGCTCTCCCCTTCTCCTTCTTAAACTGAAGCAGCAGAAAAGGCAGGAAGTGAGGGGAGCCAAACTCTCATCTTTCGTCCTGTGGAATAGAGGAGACCCAGGGCCCCGCTTCTCCTCAGAACTTGGAACAAGGACTTTGAATGAGCAGAGCTATTTCCCTTTAAACAATTCTAGACAGAGTTCCCCTTACTCCAAGCTAGTCAAAAGTTAATGTCATCCTGTCATGCCTTCTTTTTAAATTTCAGAAAAGCTTTGAATCAACATTCTTTAACATCTCCATCTTAAAGTCTGTAGTAAGGAGTGTCAACAGCTGAAATCTGTTTGGCATCTCTGGACCTCTGCATGATTGGATTTCAGCATTCCTGTCCATCAGACAACAAGTGGCCAAAATAGGTAATGCCATATCTAATCTTGCTCCAGTTAACAGTGGTGTCCCACAAGGCAGTGTTTTAGGACCTACTCTCTTTATACTCTACATAAACGATCTCTGTGACAATATCACAAGTAATTGTGTTCTCTTTGCTGATGATGTCAAACTATTTAATACCACTGACAATACTTCTACCCTTCAAAAGGACCTTGACCATGTAGCTGAATGGTCTAACAACTGGCAACTTCAAATCTCTACCAACAAATGCTCCGTCCTATACATTGGTAAAAAGAATCCGAATACTAAATACATACATGGCATCGGACCAGAATATCTCCAAGACAAATCCCAGCGGCCGATTAGGTCCCACAGAGTTGTCCTTCTCCGGGTCCCGTCGACCAAACAATGTCAGCTGGTGGGACCCAGGGAAAGAGCCTTCCGGAATCAACTCCCTCCAGAGTTTCAAACAGCCCCCACCCGCCTTGCCTTCCATAAAATGCTGAAGACCCACCTTTCTCACCAGGCGTGGGGATAATTACCACCTTCCCACCCCCTTTTTTTATTATGCTTTCGACCTTACTGTATGATGGATTAGGTTGAATGTGTATGATTGTATAGTTAGGAATTTTATTATGTTATTAATGTTTTTTTTAATTAATTTAATTTTCTATTATTGGATTTGTAATGCATTATTTCACTGTTATGTTGTGAGCTGCCCCGAGTCTTCAGAGAGGGCATACAAATCTAATAAACTATAACTATAAACTATACTTGGTAAAACTGAACTAACAGAGGACCCTCACTCAGTCAAAGACCTTGGAGTACTCATTTCCAATGACCTAAGTGCTAGAGCCCACTGTAACAGCATTGCCAAAAAAGCGTTAAGAATTGTAAACCTAATCTTACGAAGCTTCTTCTCTAGAAACATTGATTTATTAATCAGAACATACAAAACATTCATCAGACCTATTTTAGAATATAGCTCACCTGTGTGGAATCCACACTGCATATCAGATATTAATACAATCAAAGGAGTCCAGAAATACTTCACAAGAAGAGTCCTTCACTCCTCCTCACATAAGAAATTAACCTACTCCTCCAGACTTCAAATACTAAATCTAGAAAGTTTACAACTACCTCGTCTCGAACTGATTTAACTGTTGTTCATAAAATCATACATCATAATGTACTCCCTGTCAGTGACTACTTCACCTTTAACAACAGCAACACAAGAGCAAGTAATAGATACAAATTGAATGTAAATCGCTCCAAACTTGACTGCAGAAAATACGATTTCACAATAGAGTGGTCACTGCCTGGAACTCATTACCTGACTCTGTTGTTGCTTCCCCCAACCCCAAAATCTTCAACCTTACATTATCAACAATCGACCTCTCCCCTTTTCTAAGAGGTCTGTAAGGGGGCGTGCATAAGTGCACTTTTGTGCCTAATGTCCCTGTCCTACTGTCTTATTATCCTTTCTATTACTATGTTCTATTTATGTTATGTTATATTAATATGCACTATAATACTATACTTGTTTGACAAATAAATAAATAAATAAATAAAATAAATAAATAAACCTTTAGTTTTCCACACGCAGTATCCTGTCTCTGACTATAACAGCTGCATACTACCCCTATCTTCAAGAAATTGGAGTTATTGTGGTATACCACCTTCTACCGCACGAATCCCAGCGGCCGATAAGGTCCCACAGAGTTGGCCTTTTCCGGGTCCCGTCGACCAAACAATGTCGTTTGGCGGGCCCCAGGGGAAGAGCCTTCTCTGTGGCGGCCCCAGCCCTCTGGAATCAACTCCCCCAGAGATTAGAATGGCTCCCACCCTCCTTGTCTTTCGCAAGTTACTCAAGACCCACCTATATCGCCAGGCATGGGGGAATTAAGACATCTCCCCCAGGCTTTCTTATATTTTATGTTTGGTATGTATGTGTTGTATGGTTTTTAAATTGTTGGGGGTTTTTAATATAATTTTATTATTAGATTTGTTCCATTGTTATACTGTTTTTATTATTGTTGTGAGCCTCCCTGAGTCTTCGGAGAGGGGCGGCATACAAATCTAATAAATTGAATTGAATTGAATTGATGATGTCCTGAGTATTTTGTAAATATTATTAATAAATATGTAATTGAAATTGCTTTTTTGATATGTTATTGTTAAGGTACTGATTTTAATATTTACAGATGCTTTCTTATAGTTGGCTTATAGCGTAAATGTGAACCTTATTAAGATGAGCTCATGGAAAAAACCACCAATATGCTAACAGGAAAACCATCTGTGAACAGATACCTCTCCTAGGAACCTTTATTTAGGCAGATATATTTTAAAGAGGAAAGACCTGTTTTTAAGAAGTGAAATGATTCCAAGCTACTTTAAAAAAAAAAAAAGCATATTAAGCCCAATAATAATAGTCTCTGACAAGAGGGAATGTTTATTTATTGCTTGCCCTAGAAAATACATTTGCAATTATTTTGTTAATTATTTCAGTGCTGAGGCCACCCAACTCCATAATGATTTTAGGCCACTTTTGGATAAAAATAAACATTAAAAAGCATACCCCCCCCAAATGAAGACCACTGACAATTGATAAACCTCAAAAAGTACAACAGTAATCCCCCCTCCCCCAAATAGCAAAGGAGCTCAAACTACTGTTCTGGTGCAGGGCCTGGAAGAGTATAAAAAAACATAAATTCAGTGATTGAACCAGATGCAAAAGTTAATAGATTTATTTCAATGTATTAAAAGGACACATATCTGAACAAAAAATCCCCCAGCTATTTATGGGTTTTATATTCACTGATTACTTAGAAGTGGATCCCGTAATGTCATTGATGGCATCTTTGGAATTCCAGCCAGTCAAGCTGTATTTTTCAGGAAGTAAATCAGTATGATACTGGCATACAATACTTCTCTTTGTCCATGGAATTTGAAGTTTTCTTTCCATTCTGAGCTGCTTTTCATTGAAATGTCACATTGGAGGGAGGGAGATACACACACACACACATACATTTTTTGCTGATAAGTGAAAAGGAAGGGAGCCTAGTATAGATCTATTTCAATCCTGTTATGCTTTCATCAGCTAGACATACCCTTACTAGAATTTGAACCCGGTAAGGGTATGTATATATGTACAGTATATGTGTGTGTGCGTAATGTGGAGGGATATATAATTCGGCCTTATCTGCTCTCATCAGGTAGCCACACCCTTACTGGGATTTGAACCTGGGGTTCTTGTATCAGCTTGTACCAGGGAAGAGTTATGTGTGATTTTTTTGTCAAGTCACCCTGGTATATGGAAGGAGCATACAGCTTCCTTTTTGCCTCTCAGCCCCACTTGGGTCCATATTCCAAGACAGATAGGAAGGAAGCTGTATGCTCCTTCCATATACCAGGGTATCCTTATATATCCATATATCCATATATCTATCTATATCTATATCTATATCTATATCTATATCTATATCTATATCTATATCTATATCTATATCTATATCTATATCTATATCTATATCTATATCTATATCTATATCTATATCTATATCTATATCTATATCTATATCTATATCTATATCTATATCTATATCTATATCTATATCTATATCTATATCTATATCGATAGATAGATAGATAGATAGATATAGATAGACAAACATCCCCAAAATATGAACAAGTGGGATGATACCTCCCACCTACCAGACATCTGGAAACCAGCCCTCAAACGTATCCCAGCCATAGAAACTGAAATCAGACTCAGAACACACATTGAAAAACAATCAAGTAGCCTGCAAGCTCCAACTATTCAGGATATCACGCCTAATCTACAACCATTAACTAATCAACATACCTCAGCTACATCAATGACCCCAGGTGTTACCCCACTGACTCACCAGGAAGTTTCTACACAGCAGGCAATTGCTGAGCCATCAAACCACACCCAGCCACCAGTATTTATAGAAGGAAGGCAGCTCAGGTCTCGCTCTGTTCGCTCTAGAACAAGGACAGAAACACCAGCCTGAAGATGACGAGTGGGACCTCGTCGAAACGTCACCAGGAATTTCCAAATCCTACACGGGAAGAAACCCGAATATACCAAGACCATCATACCTGTACCCGTGAAAATCTACGAAAACATACATACATACATACATACATACATACACACACACACACACACACGTACACGTACACACACACACACACACACACACACACACACACACACACACACACACACATATATATATATATATATATATATATATATATATATATAAAAGTTTTCGTAGATTGTCACGGGGATATTTATTTATTTTAACTATATTTACAGCAGCATGAAGCTTACAACTTCAGCCTGATGATGGTGAATGTGATTTCACCGAAACGTCGCATAGACATTCAAAATATTACATGGGGCAAAACCCGAACTCAGAACAATCTACATATATCTTCTGTCATGATTTAAGCCACATGCTGATTTAGTCAGCTAGGGATGTCATTTGAATTTATCTGTGAAATCGTCTGAGTTATTGTTCAGTCTAAATGGGGAAAAAAGTCTGTTAACATAAAATATCTCTCACTGTTAAAAAATACAAGCCAGTAGAATGTTGATCCATATATTCACACCATATTTTAGCTTCTTGCATAGCAGAGGCAGAAATGGTTATGACAGTATTTCTCAATCTCCTGGTCCATTGGGTTCAGCCAAGACTGACATGTAGTCAAGATGGTGCAAAATTTCATTCAATCTCCAAATATGCCAAAAATTCAGTGCCATCATAAATTCTGGACATCATATCAAAGACTTCTTTGGATTGTTACTCAAGGGAGATAAATCAGCTATTCCTCTTTTTCCTTATTTAGGGGAAATGTTGGAAAAAGTAGTGTCTTGACATAAAGATGGAACTGCCAGATACATAGCACTCATGAGCCATATGAACTGGACATGATATTTACTTAAAAAGGGAAATTTTTGTTATGTCTTAGATTAATCAAGGGAATGACTATATCTGCCATGTGCTTACTCTAAAGCCTTTGTGACACATCCAAATTTACTTTTTTTAAGCTGTCATTTTCTAAAACGTTCTTCTTTATTTGCTCATGCTTTGGGCTTGTCCCATTTGAAAGAAAGATACAGATTTTATTCAGCTATTTTTTCTTATTTGTGTTTATAGTTAGGTACTTTCAAATGGATCCAGAAACCTCTTTCTTTGTCTTTCAGCCAAGCACACATCTTCCTCCTTCTCTTTTTAGTAGAAAGTTGATCAGCTCAAGACTCAATATTTTTCCAATGTCAAACACAGTGGAAAGGGAACAATCTTTTTTCAAAAATTATCTGCAAATGTGTCATCCTGATACATTTGTTTCTCTGCCATGACTGAGCAGAGCATATGGACTATAATGCAGAGCAATAAACTGACTGTGTTTTCAGGGAACAGTTTTGGCTCCAAGTGTGGGATGACAGATGTGTTTAAATCATTGCAAATAAGTCTACCGCAGGTTAGTTTTTAGATAGCCCAGAACTTATTAGTAAATTAAATTTTAAAAATGACTTAAGGAAGATCTGTATAATTCTTCTATCAGATTCCGCTCTGAGTTAATGAATTCAAGTAAAGAATTATTTGGTTTATAAAATAAGGAGAACACCCATGGTATCTGCCAACAGAATAACTAAATGTGCCCATATAAAACAAGTTAAAGCACAACAAAATATGTTTCATTCACTCTGTCAAGGTTCTGACCAACAAACCAAGCAATTAAGAACTCTGAGGCCAGATACTTCCTCAAAGTACTTCTTTATTGGATAAATCACATAGGCACACTTGGTTAAAAAAACAACTCTGAATCTTTCTCGCGGTTTTAGTATAATTAAATTCGATAATTACTCAGTGTCACTGGTCACATTGGCCAACTATATTCATTGGTGGGCTCTTCAGGCACTCTTTTAGCAATAGCATTTAGACTTATACAGTGGAACCTCGACATACGAGCAGCTCTACTTACGAGCTACTCGAGATAAGAGCTGGGAGGGGGGCGACATTTTTGTTCGCCTCCCGAGCTCACATTCGGGGTACGAGCGCCAAGGAGCTGTCTCCTGAAGCCGAAAGCTAACTTCCGGGTTCGGCTTCAGGAGACAGCTCCTTGGCGCTCGTATCCCGCGTGTTTTAAAAGGTTGCAGCCGGCCTGGGGGGCTCGGGGGGGTGGTGCTGGCAAGCCCCCCAGGCCGGCTGCAACCTTTTAAAACACGCGCGCCGCTTCGCAGCTGTCTCCTGAAGCCGGAACGCTAACTTCTGCGTTCGGCTTCAGGAGACAGCTGCAAAGCGGCGCGCCTGTTTTAAAACGTGGCAGCTGGCCTGGGGGGCTCGGGGGCTTCCCCCCGAGCCCCCCAGGCCGGCTGTGACGTTTTAAAACATGCGCGCCGGTTTGCAGCTGTCTTCTGAAGCCGGAACGCTAACTTCCACGTTCGGCTTCAGAAGACAGCTGCAAAGCGGCGCGCGTGTTTTAAAATGTGGCAGCCGGCCTGGGGGGCTCGGGGGCTTCCCCCCGAGCCCCCAGGCCGGCTGCCACATTTTAAAACACGCGCGCCGCTTCGCAGCTGTCTCTGAACGCTAACTTCCGCGTTCGGTGGCAGCGGTTTTTTTTGTTGTTGCACGGATTAATTGACTTTACATTGTTTCCTATGGGAAACAATGTTTCGTCATACGAGCGTTCTGACTTACTAGCCTCCTTCCGGAACCAATTAGTCTCGTAAGTCGGGGTTCTACTGTATACTGCTTCACAGTGCTTAACAGCCCTCTCTAAGTGGTTTACAGAGAGTAAACATATTGCCTCCAACAATCTGGGTCCTCATTTTATCGACTTTGGAAGGATGGAAGGCTGAGTCAACCTTTTTCCTCCTTTGCAAAGAGATTATGACCTTGGTTCTCACAAGAAAGTTCAATGTTGTGTCTAGCAATGCATTCCAACCTCCCCCTTCCTCGTATACGGTATGGCAACGATGAACCAGGAAAATGGCCTCTATCAGGTTCAGTTCAGCATTGGCACACACTATTTGTCTAAAATTTCTTTCCTTCCCTGAACTATAGCAGAATCTCAGGCTGAATAAATGGGAAATAATTAATTTTGTTTATTTATTCTTCATGTTCATATGAGGGTATATAACGAATAATAAAAAGCCATATTTGAGGGCTGCCTTGACTTTAGAAACTTTTGAGTGAAGCAGCAGTGTTCCCCATGCTGCCATCCAATCTTCCTTTAAAAATGGATACTAGGACTAGAATCTTATGAACAAGAGACCCACACAACAATCGTGATAGATATGATCTATCAGACCCTATTAATGATATGGATAGAACATGAACCTGAGACCATTCACTATCTTAGAAGCACCATCTCATAAATAGAATTAAGATTAAGATTTAAGATTAATATTTATTAGATTTGTATGCCGCCCCTCTCTGAAGACTTGGGGCGGCTCACAACAACAACAACAACTATACAATACATAGAATACAAATCCAATAAAGTTTAAAAAACGAGATTTAAAACCCATAGATATTAAAAACAATCATACTGCACAATCACACCATTCTCATATATTACAGTCAGGAAAAAAAAGGTGGTGAGTGGGGTAAGAGATAGTTATTCCCCCCATGCCTGGTAACATAGATAGGTCTTAAACTTCTTGCTGAAAGCGGGAACGGTAAGGGGCAATTTGAATCTCCGGGGGAGTTGATTCCAGAGGGTTGGGGCCGCCACAGAGAAGGCTCTTCCCCTGGGTCTTGCCAAACGGCATTGCATCTATGGGCCTGACATGGAACTTGCCCTAAAAGGATGGCAACTCTTTCGGAGCAGAACAAGATAATTTGGTCTAAAAGCTGCAGATGGCATGGCACTAAAGCTTTGCTGCCCCAAGACAATTTTTGTACGGTTGCACTGCCAACATATGTTTAGAAGTGGTCTTCAGGTCAGCCAACAAGAATGACATCTTCTTTTTGGCAGGCCAAAGTCCCTAACTCCAAATAACACTTTTGCTCATGCTAGAAAAGCAACATCCAACACCAGCAAAATACTTTCCAGGTTGAGAAAATATTTTTCAACATGGATGCAACAAACCCCAGGAAATAAAATTATCAAAGAAATCAGATCTTCCAAACATCAGATCAGAACAAGAGGAGGGGGCCAGGTCTCTCTTGTAAGATCCAGTGATATTGTGGTGTACCAGGTGAGTCCCTCCAGTACAGATAGCTGCAGAGCTTGTCCTGCTGCTGATTGAATGGGTATGAGCATGGTTTTGTTCCTGATGGAGCATACAGAAAAGAAACCCAGTCTTCATATGGCTGCTTCTTCATAGATATCTTGGTTCATTGCCAAAAACTTTTTGGAAAGATCCTACAGATATTGGACCTATAGAAGTCTACTAGCAATCTGGTTAGGATTTTTCTTGGTTTTAATCATACTGATTTCCAAGACTGTGATTTAAGAAGGAGGATTAAAATGTGAATTTGATTTAGGTTTTTTTAAAAAATTAGCTGACAGACAAACCCACCAGATACTGTATAGTGTAGTATATGCATATGCAGAGTGAATCCTATTGCATTCAGCACTATAACAAATTTTAAGATTTCAGTCTACATTTTGGGGATTGCCCTGGAAGAATATTCAAAGGCTTCAACTGGTGCAAAATGTGGGCATATGTCAGTGAAGAACTACCAAAATTTTTAATACCACACTGTGGGCGTGGCTAATGCAGGACACCCTGCATTTTTTTTCAACATCTTTCAGTGCAAATTGGGTGCTCTGGGGTGGAGCTCCATTTTCGCTACCCAACTGCATTCCCTCCCATCTGGGCAGCAGCCCAACCCCTGGCATGTGGGTAACTATAGGTGCTGGTCACTTGGCACAAACACTGACCAGACCTAATCCATCTTACAATCCAAGATCAGACAAGTTCATTGGGTGCTTAGTATGGCTTCAGATTGTCAGGATAGTTCTCCAGCTTTCTATTTCCACCAACAACATCTTTGTGAGGTGGATTGGGCTGAGAGAAAGAGAAAAAGAAAGAGAGAAACCCAGAGTATTTTTTTTTAAATGTGAAATCCAATATTAAGATATTAGGCTTTAAATAAGGGTAAATGGAATTAATTCAAGAAGGATTGGACTCTGTCCATTTATGGCTACGTAGAGACTGGATTTGTATGCCGCCCCTCTCCAGAGACTCAATCTGCCTGAGTTTCTTAAAACTCCGTGGCAGGGAGAGGATACTGCAAAATCCCCATTCCCATCCCACTCTAGGGCCAGCCAGAGATAGTATTTGTCAATTCTCCAAACTACTCAAAATTTCTGCTACCAGTTCTCCAGAACCTGTCAGAACCTGCTGAATTTCATCCCCTTCATTAACATACCTCCCATCTCTCAAAAGTAAATTAGTGGGATTTAGAGAAATATTTTATGAAGAGTACAAATTTGTTCTGGCAGAATACATTGAATAGAAATGTTGCAACTACTTCAGTACAACAATTAATGAATTTGGAATCCAGTTTCAAAATAACGCCTGTAAGCCCTGAAACAAAGTTGGAAGTATTAATATAGATAACTAGTAGGTATTTTTGTTTATTAACTCTGCCTGATTCCACAGACTCTTCTGAGAAATTTGCTTGAAACTTATTATAGAACTGACACAATTGCAGGATTGCAATCCAGTAGAATTAATTCAGTAGAGCCAAACTTGGTGTATATCAAAATCCTAGAAGGGTTAATTTTGATCCTGCTGTAACAAACATCTGTTGAAGCATATCTGTCACAACAGCAAGCTTTTAGCTCAGATTTTGAAAAAAATAAAACAAAAACAACTTAAGGCTATATTTGCTGAGGTCCTGATATAGATTCATTGGCTGTTGTGCTATAAAAATGAGATATATACTCTAAATTAAACTGAGATTCACCAATACATTTTAGATGAAAGATTGCACTCACAGATAACATACAATATTCAAAATGTCAAAAGTGATTGGAAAAAACTCCCTAAGTTTAAATAAATAAAACCAACAGCTTTCAAATGTGCATGAATTTGAAGTTTTTTTAAAAAAAAATCAGGTTTTTTTCTGAACCAAAGTTTTACTAAAGATATACCATAAGTATAATAATGTATCATAACTATAATAATAGAAAGAAGGTACACATATTGAAGCATGTCTTTTCCATATGAGCTTCACAGCACGAACCAGAGATTTTTTAGCATTATTTATCCTTCAAACCTACGGTAAACTGTTGAGTAGGAGGGCATGGTTTCATTAGAATGCGTTCAAATATTGGGTTACTTAAAGAAGTTGTCAAAGCATCAAGAGAAAGATAGCAGCAACAAAATTAGGGTGTTAGTTCCCAATTTATTATCACAATAGTTTTACTTCTCTTCTGCCAGTCTCTATTTCAAGAATATTTGGCATGTAATATTCACAGAACATGGGCTAAATTCATATCTTCTCCAGTCTCATGGGGTACCTCATTATAATCCTTCATTTCACCGATAAGGCTGAGAAAAGATTACAGCTGAATCAAGATAGGGTGGCACATTTTTCTGGTCCACATACTGTATTAGGCAGGCTAGTAAAATATTTAGTGTTTTCCCAAAGCTGGCAACTTGGATATCATCCATTCTTATCATGTTATGAAGGAACTGTCTGCTTGTTCTACTCTTTTTGGCAGCTAGGAACCACTCGTATTTAGCATGGGAGCAGACTTTTGATGGTCTTCGCACTGGGGATCTCTCTGAGAACTGAACTGTAATGGGAGCTCCAGTTTGGCTTGGGCCTCCTGTTGGAGCTTACTTAGCCTTAATGACAATTCCAGGATTGGACTCAAGTGCATTGACTATTTTGGGCCAACCACTTGCTTTCCCCAGAAGTTGGCCCAGTGCAACAATTTCCTCTAAGCAATTTATCATTTCAAATTCTTTTCGAATGTCACCATCACCCTCAAACCAAAACTATCCTATTACCTTAGCAAACAACTTAGCTAAACCATACCCATCTAAGGAAATTCAGCAAAATACTCCCTGCAATATGATGGGCCACACGTGCCTTTGGTGGGCAGACTTCTGTGTTATTATTTCAAATGACTGGGGCCAGCATTCACTTTGGCCTACTTGAAGTTTGCCTACAGTAAAACACGGTAATTCTAGTAACTGTATATTATGTAGGATGACTACTGAATTGTCAACCACGCAGAATGGAAAATACCTCTTGAGTTTATTGTGGTTTTTCTTCATCTACAGTATTTTTCTTTAGTTCTTATACGTGCACTCAGTTCTTATTCTTGGAGGGAATATATTGCATTTTATTTTGTTGGTAAAAATAGATTAGACTTTTGAGATGGAGACAGAATTGCCTGTTTTAATTTGGGATTGTCTGATTTAATTCAAAATTCGGTTATTCCAATCAACCACCAACCCACCCCAAGGAGTAAAGGCTACTTCAGGTTGGATTTGCTTCCAGGTGATTTTATGAACATGCACATATTATTGCCCTTGACAACAATATTGAAATGACTTTTCTACTTCTTTTTTCTGGAAGGTTTTCCCAACTTTTTAAAGTCTTAGATTACAGTTTTGGCTATTAATTAAGACTGCTTCTTGTTTTCTAAAAGGATCATGATTGAGGCTTCTTCACTTAGGTGGACTCAAAATTTGATGGAACAATGTTTGCTTTCATTTTTTTTCATCAAAATAAGGACCAAAATAAGTGTCTTAACATTACAATAGTCTTAACATACATACATCACTCAACCTCCACAAATCCTCCAAATCAGATTGAAAAATTCCCCATAGATTGACTTTTTAAATTAAAAAAAAAGCCATAGAAAGATTGTCCACTGTTATTCTAGACAATGAAGATAAAAACAAAAATCTAATTTACTGAGTGACATATCACCTGAAATATCAGGAACGCAAGATGGAGAAATAAATTTCAGATTTTAGTCTTGTTCCTACTTCATTATGGGACCCTGGAATCGACCATAAACCACAAAGGAAAATGAAGACTAAAGTAGATTCAGAAGAGGCTGATCAGGAAGATAGAAAGCAAATATGAGAAAAAGAAAATATTAATTTTGCTCACTATTTATTTATTATTTTTCTATGCCACCCAACTCTCCAGGGACGCAGGGTGGCTCACAACAAAAATGAATGTGAATCAGTATAAAAACATTTCAATTTAAAATAATTGCAGCCATCCATACATTCATGGGCTGACCTCGCTAGTCATAGCCATGAGGTCAATGGCCCCAGGCCTGTTGGAAAAGCCAGGTCTTTACGGCCAATAAGGTGGAGGGTAGTGCAGGAGGTAGCTAATTCCAGGGAGTCGGGGCAACCACAGAGAAGGCTCTCCCCCACAGACCCACCAGTCGACACTATTTAGCTGATGGGACCCAAAAACCTGTGGGATCTTTCCAGTTGTTGGAAGGTATGTGGTAGAAGGCAGTCTCAAAGATATTCTGGCCCTGAGCCATGTCATGCTTTAAAGGTAATAACCAACACCTTGAATATATATTGAATATGGAAATAGGGATCTTTACATCAATAATGCTTTGCCTCAATATTATTGAGGACAGGTCAGAATGTGAATCATTTGTTTATACGGCTTCCAGAAGTTAATTTCTATTCGCTAACCTCAAGCTTTTTGCTATCTTACCCACTATCATATTTCTAGCCCACTGGGTAGAATCCACTCATCTGGATTTGTTCTGTGCTCTTAGTTTTACAAAATATAAATTTTATTTCTGCTGTTTATGAGTTTCCCTGTGACACTGATGCTTTAGGGTTATTTAAATAGCTTTACATTTTCAAAGGCAATTTCTTTGGGCCATGAGAAGAGAAGAGATTTTGGCTAGAATCTTGAAAACCATAAAATCAATTCTATATTTTTATTGGTTGATGACAGTAGTTCCCATTCAATCATCCTCTGTATCAACCTGCCTTTGAAATTGAGGGTATGTTCAGAGGAAACTGTGATAAAGATCAAAGTTTCTTTACCTGTTATTGTAAGGAACAGGAAAAAGAAATTATCATTAAACAACCCTTGTTGAGCAAGTCCAAACTTTTGGGAATACCTAAACTGGATCCAGGATTTTTGGTTGAATTCCAGTTAAGTAACAATAAGAGTAAATAATACTATTAATACTAAAGAGATTACTAATAGTGGTAGTAGTTTAAGAACAAGAGTTAAAATGTCCATGCTTTCTGCTCAGAATTTATTTATTAATCAAATTTCTTTTATAGTGGATTACAAAATGATTGAATTAACTGTTTCTTCAATAGATCTGCTGTGTTTGTTTGTTTGACTGAATGACTGTTCAGAACAGAATTACAGGGGTACAGCTGGGCTAGGAGAAACATTCCTTTCTCTTGTTGTTTTCCAATGGATTGCTGAAAATATGTATTTGTCTGCCTGCCTCTATCTATCTATCTATCTATCTATCTATCTATCTATCTATCTATCTATCATCTATCCACCCACCCACCCACCCATCCATCCATCCATCCATCCATCCATCCATCCATCCATCCATCCATCCATCCATCCATCCACCCAGCCATTTATTTATTTATTGAATGTGTATAATTTTAGAACAGCATGCATGTGTGTGTACATACACTTTATATAGTAGATAATCAGGGGTGGGCTACTGCTGGGACGGGAATGCAGTGGGGTAGCAAAAATGGAGCTCCATTCCAGAACACTCAATTTGCACTGAAAGATGTTGAAACAAAATGCAAAAGCCACGACCACAGAGTGGTAGTAAAAATTTTGGTAGCCTATCACTGATGAGAGTTTATAGTTATGTCTGATTCTCCATCTTGAATGTATTACAAAGCTCAATTTGAGAACTGGATGTGATTTGATAATCTGAAAAACAATTCACAGTCTGCAGATTTCCATACTTATACAATTATAGAAAAGAATTCAAGCACCTGTACAGTAATATCCTTTCTTCAAAACTGACTTGTATAGACATCAACTGCTATGAAGTGAGAAATAAAAATACAGTATCTTCTCAAATGTAAGGAAATAAATTTATTCATGAAAATGCCCCAAGCACTTCCTTTTCCTTTTTTAATTTATGCACTATCCATCCAAATAGTTTTTCTTTATTCCTGGCTCATGTCCTTAACATACAGTGTTCTATCATTTTTAGGAACAAGACTAGTAGAGATGAGAGGCTGGAAAGACCATGGAAACTATTTTCGTACAATGGAAAACGATTGTGCGAAAAGTTCATCACCAATGATCTGTAAGTTTTCTCTTGCCAGCTCAGCTAGTGACTTTCTCAAGACAGGGAGGGAGGAAAGGAGATGGAATCACATCAACTGTATAAGATTTTTTTTTTTTACTGTCCATCAAGTTCAAGAAAGCAAACACTCATGGGAAAAAAAGTTTGCCTCAACAGAATCATCAAGGAATGCAAAAGCATAAATATGGAAGAAATAAATCAGTCTTGTTAAAAGGCTATTAGACAGTTCTGACATTTTTTCTCAGAAGAATACGCTGGCAGTAGTTGATTACTTCTAGGGACAATGGCATTAGAAACTGAAAGATTGTTCAGAGAATTTCAAGGTCTCCTCCAACTTTTTTACTTGCTACATAGCATGGCCAGAACCACCTTGCCAATACGTTTTGCTAATCCTCCTGTTGTCCCACAAACCTCAGTGATCATTAGAGGCCACAAAGTTACCTCATTCTATGAAGACAAATCAAAATGTTTATTCTTCCTAGCCCTGCCAAAAAGAGATCAAGTTTGTCAATGTGTTCTCTCTTTGGCCTGGGACAGAAAATTAGCAATAAGGTGCGGGGCATTATAGGAGAATTTAAGCTTGCCAGTGATCAGAAATAATGAAAGACCCATCCAAGAGCAAATCAACCCTCGTTCTTCAATGTCACATCAGGCTGACATCGCAGAAGAGCTCATGGAAAAAAAACAAACCTCACTTTTTCAAGTGTTCTTGAATGTTGTAAAGTTGGAGCAAGAGGCTTTGCGTGTTAACTTGGCAGCACCGGACATTTTGGAAATGGTTGTTTTATTCTTTCCTCATCCCTGCTATCTTTGCCTTAAAGAGGTGCAAGAAGGGGGAAACGTTTTAAAAACCTATTGCAGTCAAACCTTTGGAGGTATCCAGCTAAAACTAAGCAGTTAATATTCTGTAAAAAGTTTACCATCCCTGCTATTTTCTTTTTTTTAATTTAAGCAATCTTTATTAAATTTCTACATATAAAAACAGTAAAAACAAACAAAACATACAAAGAAAAAAAAGAAAGCAGGAAAAATAGACAGACAAATCAGTTTAAAGCGTATAAAACATTGTGTTTCAATAGTAAATGAAATAGCCGGACACTAGGGGCGGTCAACAGTACCATAGTTCCCTCTAAGCTGAGCAATGAGCAATCGCTCACTTAAAAATCATCATCAACTCAGAGTTTTCCAAACCTGCCCAGAAGCCGAGAGGGAAAGAGTGAGAGGGAAGGAGAGAGAGAGGAAGAGAGGAAGAGAGAGAAACAGATAGAAAAAAGAGAGGAAGGAAAAGAGAAAGAAAAAGAATGGGAGTAAGGAAGAGAGAAAGAAAATCAAAATCTAGTTTGAAACTAGCTCAACTATTTAAGTGGCATTTTGATATTGATAGAGTTGCCCTATTATGAGCTCACTGTTATAGACACACAGTACAGTATTTTATTTTGAAATTCTCTGAGGCAAAACAGGGTGGGTTATTTATTTGTTTGTTTGTTTATTTATTCATTCATTCATTCATTCATTCATTCATTCATTCATTCATTCATTCATTCATTTATTATTTCTGTGCCGCCCAGTCCTGAAGGGACTGCTGCTCAGACACTATACTTTTCCGCCCACCCCCCCAAAAAATTAGAGGGAACACTGAACAGTACTTTATTAAGAAGTCAGAACACATTACACAAAGCCCGGGGTCCATAGTCAGATGACAAGTCTTTTATACCCCTGCCTGCTGAGGCAACCACCAATCAGGTAACATGACTTTTGCCACCCTGGCAACAGCAGCAATTAACCAATAACTGTAACCTGGGTTCACCCAATGAACAACTTGTCTCTAAGCACAACTCTTATTAATCTCTGGGCAGGACATAACAGTAAAGATGTAAGTTGTCAACCATGTTGTTCACTATCACTATTGTGCGACCTGATGTTAGGAATTTATGCATGTGGAATTGTGTGTTTATTTTCTTTAGTTCTGTATATTGTATTTGTATTCATTTTGGGTATTTCTGAGGAAGGTACGAGTTCGTTTTTAGGGGTTTTATGTTCCATCGATTTATGGTGTAGTGTTTCTATATTTTCATTATGCTTGGGTAAGAAAGGAAGAAGTGTCTAGTTTTACTTTTCCGTTAAGTTTTTAATGTATTTTTTCTGTTTGAGCCATTTGTACCAACTTTCTCATATTTTGTAAAATTCGGATTTATCTTTTTCCTGTACTTCCAAAGTCATTTTAGTTATTTCTGCACACTCAAGGACTTTAATTATGAAGCTTAAAGTTCTGGGGGCTTTTTCTGTTTTCCAATTTTGCGCATAAAGTAATCTTGCCGCCGTTATAATATGGAGGATTAAGTATTTATCTTCATTTTTAAATTTCTGCCTTGCAATACCAAGAAGGAAAAGTTCAGGTTTTAAGAGGATTGTCTGTGCTTTTGATTTTGCACCAAAACCTTTAGCAACTGGGCAGGTCCACCATAAATCTAAATACTTTAGATTAAGGTGAGTCTTATTTGCACATAGAGTTTCTTCTTCCCTACTGGGAAGTTCTGTTCAAATATATCTCTCACTTTTCACTAGATGGCAGCATATTATGTCTTGGACATGGATTATATTACTGTACAAAAATGATTTTTTTAAATTTTATATGCCACCTGCCTCTTAAGAGGACCATTAATATATGTGGGGCAGCAGGAATGAGTAGATAGCCATAGAAGCAGTATTCCTTGGGTGATGTCCTTGAGGCAAAAATTCCCAGAAGTTGAAATCCCAACATATTTGGATAACGTAAGATTCAGTAAAGATGATATGAAAATCATGTCAATATTCATATTGTATTAATTGTTATAGGCTCTGATCACATTTTTTTGAAAGAGGTTAAGTTACGACCACTGCAATCTAGGTGCACTGTTCTAGGTGTTAAATGGTCTTCTATTAGCTATTGTTCAAATAAATAATAGTCTAGAAAATAATTTAAGTCATAGCCAGCACATATAAATATCAGACATAAAATTTCAAAGAGAATGGACATAAGATCTTATGGTTATAAAGTGCTATTTCAGAGAATAACAGTGATGCATCTCTTCATTGCTGTCTCTGAGTGACTGACCGTAATTGTACAGTAATTAATTTTACACAAAGATTAGCAATTTAAAAAAACATCCTCAAAATGAATCAACAAGCAAACTACTATAAGTATATACCAATAATTCAGTGGCCAAAGTTTCAGAATACACTCCCTATGGATAATTAAGTGCCTTCTTAGAGGTCTTGATTATCAACTTCCATAATTTTCAGCTACTTTGAATGCCCTTCTTTAATAACCTGAAATAAGAACATACCTTTGAATAACAAGTATAAGTTTTTTACATTAGATAATATTCAATTAATCAGTTGTGGTAGAATCCTAAATTTACTTTCCTTCTCTTTCTTTTTAATAATTTTTTTCTACACACACACAGAAAGAGAGAGAAAGAGAGAGAGAGAGAGAGAGAGAGAGAGAGAGAGAGACAGACAGACAGACAGACAGACAGACAGACAGACAGACAGACATTGGAGGAAACTGGTTGACAAGCATGCATTTAATTTATTTAGGCGTTTGTCTCAGAATATTGAACTGTGAGTAAACTGGTAATAATAGTCTCTTTTCAAGTCACTTGAACCTAAAAATACCCTCCCAACCCCCATCCTGGTTGGTGACAGTCTGCTTACTTACTGTAAGAAAAAATCTTACATAGAAAAAGTCTTGTTAGATGAGAAGCTGGGGTGGAGGAAAGAAAATGGAAAATAGATTCACAAAAATAAATCTAAGAATGTACACAGAACACATATACTCATTTTATGCTGACAATGGGAAGCTACCTTAGATATGGGGCTTTAGGTCATGGTAACACTCCATCAAGACAATGAGATGCCTTTGTATGATAGGAATTTAGAATTAGCCAATGATCTTCAAAATAAAATGTTTGACTCATCTTCCCGCATTCCCTACCTTTCAAGAGATTATTTGGGGCTTTAGAAAAATCTTTGAGGATTGAACTGTGTGGAATGTAATGTCTTTCAGTAGGTCATTGTTGACCTCACTGATGAATATAAAATTTCATGCCCCATTCTTTCTTTTCCTGGTGGTTTTCTGTCTGTAGAGACTATCAGGATGCAAAATCTCTCTATATACAAGAGTAAGATGTATACATTTACTAATACATAATTAGTTGCATATTCTACTTTATACAGTAACATTTATTTTCATAGAGATTTATTTTCATGTTTTATTATTTTATTTCCCAACAGCATGAAGTAATCAGAATAAATATGCTCTGAAAGCCAGACTCTTAAATTAATCAAATGGTTTCTCCTCCTATAGCGTGAGGAAGTGGTTTTTCAACCTAAAAGAAATTCTTCTTAAGTCATTCTTTTCTCATCCATTGATTTCTGTTACCCAGAATCCCTTTTAGTCTTTCCAAGGCTCAGTAGCTTTAAAAAGTGATATTCCTTCAAACTTAGTAACTTGCATGCAAGACAGTCTATCTAGGAAGAAGATACACATAAGGTGTAATGTGGTTCCCTGAAAATACGACATGTCCTGATATTAAACCCAACAGGGCTTTCCAGGGCATGCGCTGAAACAAGCCCCTCTTCCAAATAAGACCCCCAACTACTTTCTGGGGAAGTGCACCTGGGCCAAGCCCACTCAGGGCGACAGAGGCAGCCGCTCCTTTGCCCAGTGGCCACTCCCAGCACATGGGGCTCCAATTTGCTCTCCTCCTGTCTCAGCTTGTACCAGGGAAGAGTTATATTTTTTTTGGTCAAATTCCTCCCATATTTTTGTCAAATATGGGAAGGAGCATACTGGTTCCTTTTTGCCACTTGGCCCCTGCAGGGGCCATTCAAAGCAGTTAATTTTTACAGCCAATTTTAACATGTTTTTTTTTCAACAGAAAAAAACCATTACAATGGTATCTCTACTTAAGAACACCTCTACTTAAGAACTTTTCTAGATAAGAACCGGGTGTTCAAGACTGTTTTGCCTCTACTTAAAAACCATTTTCTACTTAAGAACCTGACCCCGGAAAAATTTCCCAGGAAATTTGAGAGCGGCACGAAGGCCCGGCCAGTTTCCTGTCATTCCCCCTTTAATCCCGGCTATCTGGGCTGCCAGAGGAGCCTTTTGGTGGCTCTTAAGGAGGCTTTGGCAATCCAGAGTGAACAAAGCATTTTCCTTTCTCTGGGTGCTTGGACAGAGAATAAACCTCTGCCAGTGCCCAGAGAAAAGAAATGTTCCCTTTGATCTGGGCAGCCAAGGAGTCACCACAGCGAAGGAAAGGCGCCGGCTACAAAGCGAGCGAGCAAGCGAGAAGAGAGGGGAGCCCTTCAGCATGGGAAGGAAGAGGCATCAGGTAGCAGCAGCAGCAGCAGCAGCAGCAGCAGCAGTGTTTGGGAGGCAGCGTGGAGGCGCGTGGTCCTCTTCGCCACCTCAGAGTCTCTCTTTTTTTTTAAAGCCTTAAAGTTTTGAATTTTTTTTATTCCCCTAACCTCACCTTCTTCCTTCGGCAGCGTCTGTCCTCCTCTTCTTCTTCCTCCTACTCCTCCCACCCAAATTCTGAACTTTTATTTTTTTCCTAATGGGTTTGCACACATTATTTGCTTTTATATTGATTCCTGTGGGAAAAATTGCTTCTATTTAAGAAAATTTCTACTTAAGAACCTGGTCACGGAATGAATTAAGTTCTTAAGTAGAGGTAACTGAGACAGGAAGAGAATCCTGTGGCCTAGAGGTTAAAGCCACTGCCTTACAGGCAGATTGCCCAGGTTCAAATCCCAGTAAAGGTATGGCTAGCTGCTGAGAGCAAAATAGCTTGAAATAGACCTATACTAGTCTCCCTTCCTTTTCATTACCAACAAAAATATGTCATACATACATATGGAATGACTGTGCACAGAACTTTCCATAAGACATATATTTAAAATCCATCATTGTTCTGTAGCAGGAAAACTGGAAACAGCCCCTTTAATGTTGAATGGCTCTGCTGATTTCAGCAGTTGAGTGGAAGAAAGAGAAAGGGAGGGGAGGATGAATTGAAAACTGCTTTATATTTTTCCTGTGAGATCACTGTGTCAGCAAGACAGAGAGGAAACTAAAGGCCAGACAAAATCTCTACCATGGGAATCTTATCACTTAGCTCATAGACGAACTGGGCTCCCCACTCCTTCACCCTTCTACCCTCAGGGATAGTAGCAGCTCTGCTGGAAGAACAAATGCCTCCGTTCTTCCTAACATGCTGCTTTGCCTTTAAGTAATGTACAGGAGGGGGCGGACAACAGGATCAGGCTCCGATTCCCAGCTTTGGAGAGAGGGAATGTCTCCGTGTATTGAATGCACAAGAAATGGTATATCCAGCATCATCTATTGAACTGTAGCACTTTCCAACAGCGCTAGTCAAAATCACCCTTTGTACCCAGGGACCCCAAGCTCCTCCTCCACAGCTCTACTAAGGAAATAACTGAAAAAGTTGTCTGCCTGGCTGAGGGAAGACAGCAGCAGCAGCTGAGAAACTTCTTCTGAAAGAGGAAAAGTAACTTGAGAATTCTGGAATCTGGACTCACATTGGTCAGCTTAAGAAATTCAGAGGCCGTTCTCATTTGCTTTCTTATTCTACACACACAGACACAAATTCCAAAAACTTTATTTTTTTAATTTTTAATTTTAATTAAAAAAAATATTTATTTGTTTTGTATTTGCATTATTTGTATTTGTATTTATTAGATTTGTATGCCCAATTTAAAGAACCACTCATACATACAAGCATACCATGTATAAATTCTATAAGCCTAGGGGGAAGGGAGATTTCAATTCCCCCATGCCTGACGCCAGAGGTGGGTTTTAAGGAGCTTACGAAAGGCAAGGAGGGTGGGGGCAACTCTGATATCTGGGGGGAGCTGGTTCCAGAGGGTCGGGGCCATCACAGAGAAGGCTCTTCTCCTGGGTCCCGCCAAACGGCATTGCTTAGTCGACGGGACCTGAAGAAGGCCAACTCTGTGGGACCTAACCAGTCGCTGGGATTCGTGCAAAGTACATATTGATGGTATACAAAGATATAATAATATTTATATACATGATACTAGTAAAAGAGAAACATTAGGACAAGTGATGGAAGGCCCTCTGGTGCACTTATTCACACACACACCCTTACTGACCTCTTAGGAATCGGGAGAGGTCAACAGTGGATAGTCTAAGGGTAAAGGTTTTGGGGGTTAGGTGATGATACTACAGTGTGTGGTAGTGAGTACCGTACATCAGCTACTTGGTTACTAAAGTCGTATTCCCTGCAGTCGAGTTTAGAGCGATTTATTTTACATCTGTTGTGTGCTTGTGTGTTGTTGTGGTTGAAGCTGAAGTACTTGTTGACAGGAAGGACGTTGTAGCAGATGATTGCATGGGCTATGCTTAGGTCATGTTTAAGGTGATGTGGTTCTAAGCTTTCTAAACCTAGGATTGTAAGTCTGGTTGTGCAGGGTACTCTGTTGCGAGTGGAGGAAAGGAACTTAGATAAATGTGCAATTCTGTTCCCAAATACTGTAAAACCCCACCTTATGGGATGCCATCATTCGAAGATGCGTTAAAGGGTTAAAAAGTGGTCATTTGGTTGAATCAAATGTGATGCTCTTCTACACAAGTGTCCCACACTCTGGTCCAGTTGCATCTAATATGCTGATAACGATTCAGCTGCTACGCATGACCTATATCACATCTCTTTGAGACCCATATGGAGGGAATTGTACCTGGCAAGCTATTTATTGAAATAGTTATGAAAACCTATCCAGTGACTTAATCATTGGGATGCAAAAATAACTCTTGCTAGTGTTTATCAATGTTGCGGTCCGTGAAGGGCTACTAAAGGTTTTACAACCACACTATGGGAATGGCTTATGCATTTTGTTTCAACATCTTTCAGTGCAAATTATGTGTTCTGCGATGGAGCTCCATTTTTTTCTACACCACTGCATTCTCCCCTGTCCGGGCAGTAACCCACCCCTACTTATGCAGGACGCCCTGCATTTTCTTTCAACATCTTTCAGTGCAAATTGGGTGCTGTGGGGTGGAGCTCCATTTTTGCTACCCCACTGTGTCCCGTCCCCCCCAAATCCGGACAGCAGCCCACCCCAATAGCTTCACTTGATTGGCGGCTATGGAAAGATACTACTAGTTTGGGAAAAAAAGTAGCCCTTTGCTTTGAGTTTTGAAGTAGGTGATAACTTTGATATAATGTTTGAGAAAAATGTATTTACAGCCTTCTTGCCCTATGTTTAGGCCTATGCAGGAAAACAGGTTTAAAAGGCTTTAGAGAAAAGAACGATGATAATATCCATAGGAGAAAAAAAAGAATGAAAAAAAGAAAAGAAAAGAAAAATGGTTGTGTGCAAAGAGGAAAGAGCCTATTGGACCAGCTAAGCAGAACAGACTGACTACAGAGCTAATAGCTCACATACCTGCTTGTTGCATAGTTTCAAAAATAATCCATACCTTATTTAAACTGCTGTCCTTATTTGACGTATTGGTGTGATCTTCCAATTTTTTTCCAGTGGAATTCACATGGTTTGGCATACATGGCACTAATGTGAAGCAATATTGATATTTAGAGAACTCAAAAGACCCCACCCTTACTCACTCTATTCCTCTAGAGTTTTGGTGAGTCAGCAACCCCTTGGATGGAGCTGACTCTGTTGACAAAGTATGCTTGCATTTTCAGAAATCCTTTGACAAAGTTCCTCATCAAAGGTTTTTGTGTATACTTTGATGCCAGGGGATAAGAGGATGTGTCCTTTTATGAACTTCTAAGAGGGTTTTGTTTTTGTTTTTTTAAAAAAAGCAGAGCATGGATAAATAGGAAGTTTTCTGAATGGAAGATTGTAAGCAGCTCTCAACATTTACCAATTTGAGAGTGGTTCGGCACTCTGCTTTAACTGCATTAAAATTGGAGCCACTATGGGTAACTTATGTCTAAATTCAGTTTGATTAAGCCACTTTGGAAATTTAGTACAAACAGGAACAAGGGGAGGTATATATGCCCATAAGCACACACACATAATGAACAAAGCAAAAAAAGGCAACCCACTTTGTCTGTTAGCCATAAAATTGATTACAAATGTATACACTTAGGGAAGAAATAAGTAGAAGTAGAGGAGTGGAGGAGAGAAGGAAGAGTGAAGATAGAAGAGAAGGAAGTTAGAAGGAGGGAGGGAGGAGGAGTGAAGGATAAGAGGGAGGTGAGGCGAGGCTAAGGAGGAGGAAGGAGAAGAGGGAAATAGGAGAAGAAGCGACAGAAGGAGAAAGTAGGTGGAGAACAAGGAGGGGGGTAAGACAGAGAGGAGTGAGATGATATGATGGGGGAAACAGATGAGCAACTTGGTAATGATATGTGTAAGATTATTATGTTTGCTTAATGGACAATAATGTATAATTTATGTTAATATTTGATAAGATATTAGGGTATATGTATATGTGTCAATTAGATTAGATTAGATTTATTGGATTTATATGCTGCCCCTCTCTGCAGACCCCGGGGCGGCTCATAACAATGGTGAAGAACAATACATGGTAACAAATCTAATATTTAAAAATCTAGGTTACAGTTTTAGATTAAAAAGTCCAAAAAAAGAAACCTCAATATATAAAAAAGTGTGGGGGAAAAACCTAAAAAAACATTTACCAATTTGAGAGTGGTTCTACACTTTGCTCTAACTGCATAAACATTGGAGCCACTATGGTTAACTTATGCCTACTTCAGTTTAATTAAGCCAGCTTGGCAATTTAGTACAAACAGGAGCAGGAAAAAGTATATATGCCTATAAGCATGCATAATGAATACAGCAAGAGGGGACAACCTACTTTCTCTGTATTGCATGAGGTCCTCAAGTATACCTTACAGAAATGTAATGCTTACTTCTAGTAGAGCCTTCCAGCAGTGTAGCCTCAGAGGCCATTAATCATCCCTCAACCCTAATGTATTTTGCCATGAATTTCTTCTAGTTTGGTAGCTAAACAAAGCTACCATGTACCATAAACAATGGTGGATGGGGGCTGGGAGGAGGAATTTTTCTAAAAGACAGAAGCTAGCCATGGCTGTGTGAAACCATTATATCCTTCTATTTCCTTTGTTTTTGAAAAGGTGAAAACTAAGAATCAAGAGAAGTGATATCAGATGTCACATTAAGTTATAAATTACAAGCTTTTCCCTGCCCCAATCCACTTCTGCTTCAAAACACACCAAAGTAAACTTGCAATTCATAGTCTTATAAGTGAAGGGTTTCTGAATGAATGCGTATGTGGCTGTGGGTCTGAGTATATTTTAAACCTATGAGGCCAATCCAATGTTTTCCCTGATTTTACCTTATTTGAACAGAGTGCAAATTGGCAGGCATTTTTAAAAAAAATTTAGAGCCTTGCCATCGTTTGGGTAGCCACTGAAGTCACGCCAGCCTTTCCATTAGTGGCCACCCTCCCTTATTTTCAAAGAATTGTGAGCCAGTCAGCTTGTTCGTTTATTTATTTTTTATTTTATTTTGCTCCAGACTAAAAAAAACTGGCACAGGGCTATCCCATCTTGTGATTTTGAGCGAGCGAGGAAGAAAAGAAGCAAGCTTCTGGTATTATTTTGAAAAGTAGGCAGACAATTAGTCAAATCACTGGTACTCCTCCTAAAGCTCTAAGATCAACTTGTACATGTAATTACAGCACCAACCTTTTCCTATTCTTTATTTGGCAGGACACTCATGCCTTAAAGGTCTACAGAAAACCATAAACTCAGTAGGCAAAGTTTTCCTGGCACAGAGCCATATCTATTGAAGTGTTGCCTATGAGGCATGGAAATCCTTCTACTGAAAAAAGTAAGGCAACCCCATGCACTTCACTATGGAATGATTGTTGTGTCAGTTAAGTCACAAAAGTAGTAAAATAAAATATGCACAGGCCCCTTTAATTTCAGCTTGGGGAATCCTTATTAATTATGTTCCTATGTAAGTGATAGAATATACCTTCTACCCTCTTTCCCCGAAAATAAGACAGCGTTTTATATTAATTTTTGCTCTCAAAGATGTGCTACGTCATATTTTCAGGGGATGTCTTAATTTTTTTCAATGAAGAAGATTTATTGCTGAACAAAAAAAATGAACATTTATTATATTCTGTACAGTAGTTGTCATCACAAACCAGCATAACCAGACAAACTGTGAATCCTATCAATAATTTCTTACTACTTCCGTACCATTATTTCCATGTACAACAATTATACTTTCTTCAAATATATGTTATATATGTTCTGTTTGGGAATGATGCGAAACGAAACATCTCCTATGTCTTACTTTCGAGGGATGTCTTTTATTAGGCAATTCTACGAAATCTCTCTTATGTTTTACTTTCGGGGGTGACTTATTTTCGGGAAAACAGGGTTTACTTCTTGTGATAGATTCAGCAAGATAAAAATGCACTATTTTGGATTGGGCTTCAGAGAAGAAGCTGTTCACTACTGTGCAAGAGCTTTTCTTCTAATCAAGCAAAAAAATTGTTTTTCTAAGTTTGTTCATTTATTTATTTATTTATTCATTCATTCATTCATTCATTCATTCATTCATTCATTCATTTAATTTCTATTCCATCCTTCTCCTGAGACTCAGGGCGACTTACATGTTAGAAATCTACATAAAACAGTATACAGTGGTACCTCGACATATGAGTTTAATTCGTTCCAGACCCGAGCTTGTAAGTCGATCAACTCGCATCTCGAACGAATGCCTTTAGGCTTTGTTTTTCGCGCCGAGATAACCAGAAGCAAGGATTCTTGCGCCACATAGTGGAAGCTCGGCTCATATCCTGAATTTGAGCTTGGGTGTTGAACAGAAATTTTGCTCGCGTCGTGGCTTGTAACTTGGAATACTTGCATGTGGAGCAGCTCGTATCTAGAGGTACTACTGTACTAAAAAACTCCACAGTTAAAACTAAACATCACACATCCAACATTCATTCATTGGACAGGGCAAGATGGCATGTTTCAATGGCCCCGAGTCTGCTGGAAGATGTAGGTCTTCAAAGCTTTGCGGGAGACAGGGAGAGTGGGGGCAGTATGAATCTCTGGGGGAAGCTCATTCCAAAGGACCAGGGCAGCCACACGCCCTTTCTCTGGGCTCCACCAAACAACATTGTCTGGTTGACAGGATCTGGAGAAGACCGACTCTGAGGGCCCTGACTAGTCACTGGGATGTATGAGTCAGAAGACGGTCCCAGAGGTAATCTGGGCCCATGCCATGTAGGGCTTTATAGATCATAACCAACACTTTGAATTGTGTTCAGAGACCAATAGGCAACCAGTGCAGCACATGGAGTGCTGTAGAGACATGGGCATATCTCAGAAGGCCCATGATTGCTCGCGTGGCTGCCTTCTGTATTACCTGCAGTCATCAAACACTCTTCAAAGGTAGCCCCATATAGAGAGCATTGCAGTAGTTGAACCTCGAGGTGATGAGGGCATGAGTGACTGTGAGTAAAGATTCCCTAAACAGATAGGGCCGCAACCAGCACGCCAGGTGAACCTGGATGAACGCCCCCCTCGCCACAGCTGAAAGATTGTGTTCTAAGGTCAGTTGTGGGTCAAGGACGCCGCCCAAGTTGTGGACCCTCGCTGAGGGGGTCAAAAGTCCCCCCTCCAGAGTGATGGACGGACAGATGGAGTTGTTCTTGGGAGGCAAAACCTGCAGTCACTCCATCTTGTCGGGATTGAGCCTGATACCATTCAAACCCTAACAGCCTCCAGACACCAGCCCATTACTTCCACTGCTTCATTGGTGGACACAGGGTGGAAATGTATAGCTGAGTATCATGATGGTAACTGATGGTAACTCACCCCGTGCCCTCGGATGATCTCACCCGAATCTAGCTTACTACTCCTGGCCTCTTATTATTGGCTCTGTGTCATTTTCTTGACACAGAGTTGATATGAAAAAGCTGGAGTCTCCAGTACCCCTCAAACCCAAGCTCTCAGCCATGGTGGATTGCAGTTCCCATTTTATTACAACCACTGATGTGACTTTTCCAGATAAATTCAAAAGAAGATGGGTTTTCTTTGCTTTTATTCTCATAGCTGAAAGAGAGGTGATGGTGGGAATGAGGAATCTGTGCAGATTCTTCCAAAGTCATGTGGGAATTGCTAGATATTTTTAGCTGAAAACATAAGAACAGGAATTGTGCGTACACATACTTTCACATACATAAAGTCATAGTACATTTGTATATAAGCACACATATAAAATAATGGGCAGTGGTTGTTAACAATTTTGGAGTTATATTCCATAGCAGTTAGCAAGTTTAAGAGGGGTGGATTTCAATTCCCAGAATTCTCTAGACAGCTATGTTTTGTTCTATATATTGTGCTATAGCAAATATAATTTGGCTAATTCTAAAGAAATCTGTGAATATTTTTATGTCATTCTAAATATTCTGTCAGTAAATTAATAAAATAAGGGAATGATTCTATGGCATCTAAAAGAGGATCAAATCATTAGGCTATTGCAATGCTCCAATACTGGAATACATTGCATGAGGTTTGGACTGCTATGCCCAAATATGAATGACAAGAAAGCAAAAAGAATAGGAAAATGTTATAATTTCTTTTTCTCTCTCTTCCTCCCTCCCCCTCCCCTCTCCCTCTCCTTCAGTAAGATCATTGCTGTCTGCCAATATTGAGCTGCCAAAATTCCCTTAGGAATGTTAGAGTATCCTGATAGGAAATAATTTTGATGGTTAATATTAACTCAATCGTGTCATGTATAGACGCAGGAAAATAAGTGATAGAAATTTGCTGGTACGTACAGTATATCAGCATAGGACTAAACTGTTCTCTCTCACGAAATGTTTAATTTGTTACACAAGGAAATTTTTCTTATTTCATTTCTTACTTTATATATTAAATTTCATGTAATATATTTTTTAAAAGTAAAGTGATGGAATAAGTAAAATAAGTAAGTAAAGATTCCTGGTGTGCATGGATTCTAGGTTTTAAGCAGAATGTTGTGATTCCAAAGCAACAGATTAAAAGTAAAAATGCATTTTGAGGGACTGAAATACAAATATTTTTTTGAATTACACCTGAATTGAAATGAATCCCGTGTTGAGAACTTTTTGGAGAGAAGAAAGCAAATAAAAATACTGATTCTTTTAATGAGAGTAGGAAGTACTGTATTTTTCAGGGTATAAGACACACCTTCGTTTTGGAGAGGAATATAGTGGGGGTGGGGAATTTGGCTAGTGTCCTTATACTCTGGTCAGCTTCAGCACATTATTTTATCCCCTGGTTAGGGCTTTAAAAAAACTTATTCAGAGAGAGTAACAAAGAGAGTAACAATGAAAGGGTTTGTAAGCTGGTAAGAGCTGGCAACATTGTTAGCACCTGGTTAGGGCTGGAAAGAAACATTTGGAGCAAGTAGAGCAATGAAAAAAAACTGCAAAGACTTAGGGCTTGGAAAACATTCTTCGCAGAGAGCAACAATGAAAGAGCCTGCAAGGTAAGAACTGGGAAGATCATTAGCACCTAGTTAGGGCTAGGGGGGGAAAAGCTTAGAAAAATCTACATTCAGAGTATAAGATGCACCCTAATTTTTAGCCTTTTTTAGGGAGGAAAAAGGTGTATTTTATACTCCAAAAACCCCAGTAGTTAAATATACATTTAATCTACATTTTTCAGTATCTTGAACCATTGTTCCTACCATATTTTAATTTTGTGACAGCACCTTATATACAAATTTGATCAGTTACATGTTGTAGAATTGATTGCCAACTTGGATTTCAATTTGTTTTGCTACTATGGGGACAAGAATAAGATCTTCTGACATTCTTGATTTGTATTCTGTGCCATGAAGTCCAGGGAAGGGAAGTAGTACTCTTCTAGTCCTCAAGCCCATCTTTTTTTGGACTTCTACTTCCAGGTTTCCTGGAACTATCTGCTAAGAAAATAAGCCAGAGACTATTACAAATGCCTGGACAGCAGTCCTGCAGTTGTTCGTCTATATTCTTCTTAAGCCAGATTGCTTCTCAGATTTTGGCAGCCTTTCCTTTGGTATTTTAAAACTATCCTCCTGTGTCTAACACATTACGTATGGCTTCTGCAGCTTTTGTTAGTAGGTTACCTTATAGATTTTAGGACTGAGCTTTAGTTTCTAGGAAGAGACAGCAGGGTCCCAGTCTAGATGAGACCACCACCTTCTCCTCAACCGACCTTCTATTTTATCTGACTAGTATAAACATTCAGTAGCTAAAAAACAAATATACCATAAGTTAAACTCAGTTCTATTGGAATTACATGGACATAAGTATGTTATTTTCCTGGCAATGCTATTGAACAGTATGGAATGAGTTTGTCATGGTTTTCTTTGGGTTTTTTAAAAAAATTCTGAATTTAGTTGAAGCTTCTTGGATAAGAAGGAAGCTTTTTCAAGGAAAAAAACCAAGAAAGTCCAGTTGCCTTATTGGAAAAGCACTTTTGGGACAATCATGACCTGGATGATTAAGAATCTCCCAACTAAATATTAGACTTAGAATAACTTCACTGTCACTTTGAACATAAACTAAGCGGTATACATTAAAATGAAATTTCATTGCATATACCTTTCAAAGGGTTACCACATCCAATATACACTAAATAAACATGACTGACTGACTGACTGACTGACTGACTGACTGACTGACTGACTGACTAACTAACTAACTAACTAACTACTAAATATTAGCCACTCTATTCTGCTTAATTTTCAAACCAAGACAAGTATAGCCATAATATGTTTAAAAAGGAAATCAACTCTACTTGTGGGTCTTTAACAGGGTTGGGCTCTAGCCAGAATGCTAAATTGGGCTCGCCACAGCTTGTGAGTTCTTGCGGGGCCAGCGCGATTTTGCTTTTGCTTCTGCACCTGTGGAGATAGCAAAATCATGTACGGAGCTACATGCGCGGAAGCAAAGAAACCTTGCTGAAACAGGAGCGCACCTGCAGCTCCATGTGCAATTTTGCTATCTCCACAGGTGCAGAAGCAAAATCGCGCTGGCCCCGCAAGCACCCACGAGCCTCGGCAACGAGCCCAATTTAGCGTTCCAGCTAGCAACCCACCCCTGGTCTTTAATCTTACTTTTCTTAGATTATGAGGTCTTAAAATTGAATTTTAAGACAAGCCAATCTAGAAGAAGATGATGAAGAATAAGTTCAGTATTATTGATTTGTTGGCTGGGGAATTGAAGTCCATACATCTTCAAGTTGCCAAGTTTGTCTTAAAATTATCAACATGCCAGAGAAGTTTCAAATATTTCTCATAGTATTTTCACATAACTGTGGTAACGCCATAAGGAACAAGATACAACCCTGTGGGACTCTGTAAACCTACAATCTACAATCTAGGTGTCAGACAATAGTCCTTCCAGGCTATCTTCTAGAAACTGCTTGATAGGAAGCATTGGAACACCATTGAACAATGTTCTCAAAGGCCAATCTCATGAAATGATCTGGAAGATTGATTTTTGAGATAATCTGACATTATTCTGTAATTCATAATATCAAAAGCTACTGAGACATTTGGGGAAACCCATATGGTTGCATTCTCACCCCAGACCTTTTCTGAAATAATTGACATAAACACAACAGTGTGGTCCTTCAAGAGACTCTCCAGATTTCATATCCTTTCTGATAACATAGTAATAATTTTATGGTAATTTTTATCCTGAGTTTTTTGGGCAGGTTTCTCAGTTTTCTGTATCATTTATTTTTTCCCTTCCCTTTACTTTCCTATCCTTTGTCTAAGTGGCAGTGAACCTTCTGACAGGATCTTAGATGGAATTATTTCAATTGGTTTTTTCTTGATATTATAGAGCTCTCAGCTTGCGGAACAATGGTGGCATTTGATGTAGCTGATAGTGAAATGGAAAGCTGATTAATTGTGTCTGAATTCCCAAAAGGAGCTAGAGAATGAGACCCAAGATCTCTTTTCTAGTCTGGTGCCTTAAACACTGCACCAAATTAGCTCCATTGCCTACTGTGTTTTATTTTATTTAGGTAGCTGTAAAATAAAACAGTACAATGAAGTAAGTTTTTACTGGCTAGCATTGAAGCTATGAATTTTCAAGATTGTATCTGCTAACTTTGGATGAATAGTTTATTTTTAGCATGAAACAGAAGTAAAGTTTCCAGGATTTTATTTTATTTTTTAAATAAGCACCCAAAAATATCTTGGATACCATAGGAGAGAAGATAATGGAAATCCAGATTTCCTGATTCTTTCAAGGACAATTTCTTTCTATACTTTCATTTCTGGAAGAAATACACCTCACATTTCAAGACATCATCAAATCACAGAGGATTAGGTGTTCCTACTGACACTGATATAGAAAGAAAAGTATGTCGGTGTTGCAATACATGTCCCAGAATTTTATAGCCACTATTAAAAGAATGACCTATGAAGATATTCCAGTTACTTTAGTTAACAAAGGTTCAAGCACAGAGTCTAAAAGGATGCCCATATCTGTCCTAATTAAAATAAAATGAACTAGATCAAATAGACCCCCCTCCCAAAGTTTCTCTAAGATGTATTTTTTTAACCTTCTGCTAGTGGTGGTAGAGAGGTCTGTTGCTGTAGTTATATTTGTTTTTGGACCTTCTTGACTGTTTAAATTTCTTCACATCTAAAAGTCCATGGGAGTCCCTATTGATCTCTTCCTTTTTAAAACTGAAATGTTTAAAACACACATAATTGAAGACCATCACACACACAATTCTACAGTAGAAGATTATAATTTATACATCAGGGGTAAAAAAAACTCAAGGCCCATGGGCTTGATCTGACCCATGGGATGCTTAGAATTGGCCTGCAGGGCTGTCCTGGCAACAGCAAAGGACTGGTCCACAGCGCCTCTGCCATCAAAAATGGGCCTCAGGAGGGCTGCATATGGTCCTGCTGAGCTCTGTTTCTGCTGGCAGAAGGTTGCAGGAGGCCGTTGCAGCCAAAAATGGAGCTTGGGAGCCTGTTTTCGTTGGCAAGAGTGCTCAGGCTATCACAGGTGCTTACAACATTAGTGATGTCAAGCTGGCCATGCCCATCCTGGCCATGCCCACCCTGGCCCCCCAAGGTCAAACACAATCCTGATGTGCTCTTCAATGAAACCGAGTTTGACACCCCTGTTGTACATCCATATACATTCCATAACTATCTCATCACCAAATGCAAAGAAGAATATGTACATATAAAAATGCACATGCATGCATGCATGCACACACACAAGTATATGTATGTATATATGTAGAAATGTATATACTGTATGTATGTGTGTGTGTATGTGTGTGTATAAAATTTCAGCAAAAATATGTTTTATCTATCTATCTATCTATCTATCTATCATCTATCTATCTATCTATCTATCTATCTATCTATCTATCTAACATATTTTTGCTGAAATTTTAAAACTAAGGGAGACTAGGATGGCACCATTTCGGCCTTGTTCTAGCTTCATCAGCTAGCCACACCCTTACTGGGATTTGATCTGGCAGCTTCTGCCTTTTAAGGCAGAGAAGTAGCAGCTGAGCCACCAGACCTGATCCCTTCAGCTCTGTGCCAGGGAGGGGCTATATGTTTTTTATGTCGGATCACCCTGGTATATTGAAGGAACGTCACAACTCCTTTTTGCCTCTAGGCCCAATCCAGGGCCATTTCAAGGCAGTTAATTTATTCATAGCCGACAACTATCTTTTGTATGCATCACATATTTTTTGCTGAAGTTTTAAAACTAGGGGAGACTAGGATGGCACCATTTCGGCCTTGTTCTGGCCTCATCAGCTAGCCACACCCTTACTGGGATTTGAGTACAGTATATACAGTACTGTATATACATATCTGTGAAATGTATTTTATATGGCTATGTATCTATGTAGCCACTGGAAGTCAGACCGTGTAAAAATTAAATGAATGAATAGATAAACATAAATATAAGTGCAGATAAAAAATACTGTACATGTAAGAATTCTACTCACCAAATTCCCATCTTCTTTGAAAGAAGTCTCAAAAATGAATTCTCATTCATCAAACTGAATGAAAACCAGTAGAAGAAAAAAATGTGGTAAGGTCTTAATTTTAATTTTATTTATCACTTTTCTACCATCAACCCACCCTTTCCCAAATCCCACTTAAATCACTCTGGGTGGTTTACAATAAATACATAAAAAGTGGAATAAAAGTATAACATTTCTCCCTTAGACTATCCACGATTGACCTCTCCAGGTCTCTAAGAGGTCAGTAAGGGGCGTACATAAGTGCACTAGGGTGCCTTTCATCCCCTGTCCAATTGTCTTTCCTTTATCTCATATATCATATATATTTTCTTCCTTTCATATATCTTCTCCTCTTTTTTTACATATTATCTTTATATATATTACTTCATGTCTATTCTCTTCCAAATGTATTGTGTATTGGACAAATGAATGAATAAATAAATAAATAAAAAACAAAGATAAAACATAATTTAAGAACAAAAGTGAGATTAAAATTAAAATATTGCCCATTAAAAACGTGCCTTCACTTCACTAACCACCCACAGGATTTCACATCACTCAGTTGCACTGTTTGAATAAATGGAGATTCATCGCACTTAGGATCTTGCCAATCAATTCATTTTCAAGGCTTTGGGAGTGTAGCATCCCCCTTTCCTCTCCATAATTTCCTATCACTAACTTTTGTGAGCATTTAGAAGCATAGAAATGTCACTTGAGAAGAATTTATGAGCGGTGTCTGATGGAGTTAAGCTTTGCAAGCTAAATATGTTTGTTCTAAGTTCATGTTCCTGCTCAGTTTTTCTTTTTCTTTTTACAAAGAGAACTTTACAAAAATCCGTTTCTTTAAGGAAAAATTGCTTGAAAGTTGAGCTTAATAGGAAACCTTCATACCAAATATAGTATTTAAAGTGTCACATTCATTTTTATACTACATTTTTTTCTGAGAATTCATAAATAACTACCTGAATACGTTTTCCGGTTGGCAAAATGAGGAATTTAGTGAAATGGGATTGACAGAATTTTCCATTCTTAATGGTCTATGCCTACCCACTGTAAAATATACACACAGAGCAATGTAATTAAAGGAAACACCGCTTGATCCAAAAGAAAGTGTTAAAGTCCAATATAGATATTTTAGTGCCAAGAAATTGAGCCGAGTTATGATATGCACATCTTCCTCTACGCCTGTGGGGGAAAATATGCGTATCTTCCTGTATGTCATCTTCTCAAATAAAAATAAACTACAGAAAATAAATAAATAAAATACACTATTTTACTATCTGGAAGGAAAAAAGGGACATGGTAGCCAGCAGCATGGTAGATGGACTCAATTAATGTGGCAATACATAATAAGTTAGGAGGTCTGAAGGAACAAGTTGGTGACAGATTGTCATGGAGAAAATCCAAGAGTCAACACTCCACAGTGATTTGATGCACCTAATCAATCAATCCATCAACCTTTCTAACAAATACATATGAATATCACATATATTCTTGGCAGATAAACAAACCTGTTTCTGAATGAGTAAGTAGGACTTTTCAGGAATCACGTTTCCAACTTTTGGTGCCTATCCTAGTTTTCCCTCTGCAATCTTGCTGGTTGAACCCATATGCTGTAAAGGTTGTCTGTGATTGCTAAACTTTAAAGATTCTTAGAGGCCAAAGTCACCTTTACATTAGCAAAGTATTACAAGTTAGCATTGTTCTGGAGGACAGAAGGAAAAGGGGGGACATGATCGAAACATTTAAATATGTTAAAGGGTTAAATAAGGTCCAGGAGGAAAGTGTTTTTAATAGGAAAGTGAACACAAGAACAAGGGGACACAATCTGAAGTTAGTTGGGGGAAAGATCAAAAGCAACATGAGAAAATATTATTTTACTGAAAGAGTAGTAGATCCTTGGAACAAACTTCCAGCAGACGTGGTAGATAAATCCACAGTAACTGAATTTAAACATGCCTGGAATAAACATATATCCATCCTAAGATAAAATACAGAAAATAGTATAAGGGCAGACTAGATGGACCATGAGGTCTTTTTCTGCTGTCAGACTTCTATGTTTCTATGTTTCTATTTATAGAATAATTGAACATAATGGTTAAAAGTGACCTTGGAGAGCAACTCTCTACCCAGTGTGAGAGACTTCTCTTAAAACTTCTTTTCTAGCCATTTAAAATAAATAGTTAAGGAGAATCTACTAGTTTCCTGAGAAACTTTCTTCCACTTTTTCAGATGTCCAGTCTTTTTGTGTGTGCATGTGTGTGCCTTTGAGTTTTAGTCTTGACTCCTGGGGATGGCCTTGAAAAATCTAACTAGTTTTTCTGGCAACATTTTTGGCCAGTGCCTTCTTCTTAAAACTGGGAGAGAATGACTGATCCAAAGTCACCCTCATGGCTTTGAACTTAAGACAGTATTAGATCTCACAAATCTCCAGGTTTTCTGTCTTTTAATCATTACACTGAACTGGGCCTCAATCCAAATGGATTTTTAAAATATAATTTAAACTCACTTCTTTCAGCATGATGAAGAACTCTGAACAATTCGTCCCTGTCTTCTAAATTCTAGTTCTTCAGATATTTGAAGATAGTAATCAAGTAATCAAGATAATAATCTCGTCTACCATATAGGATTATCAGGTTGTGAATGAAAAATTTAATTATGAAGGTGAACCAGAGGGTTACACAGCTCTTAGATTTCAACAGAACAGAACAGAACAGATTTTTTAGTGGCCAAGTTTGATTGGACAAACAAGGTATTTGTCTTGGCACATATGCTCTCTATGTACATAAAATAAAAGATAAGTTTGTCAAAACTCATAAGGTACAGCACTTAATGATAGTCCAGGTACAAAGTTTCTGGGATATATTTTTGGTTGTTCAATAATAAGATCCATTAAACTACAACCACTTTTGAAGATCATTATCCTATGCCAAAAACTATTTTAACAAGGAAAAATTATTTACATAATTCTTTTGGGAATTTTTTTAATGATAATTGTTCATAATCAATGTCATGAAAAAATATAGTCAATGCAATGTTTACAGCTCTGTGTGTGTGTGTGTGTGTGTGTGTGTGTGTGTGTGTGTATCCTTCCAATTCTATTTTTTTAAAAATGGAATTATGTCCACAATCTTTATGGATTTTCTCCCATTTGCCTTTATTAGGAAGGCAGCTCTAAAGATAGTTATGCAAAAACAAAACGAAAAAGCAGATTAAAAAGTCTCCATATACAAGACTTTTATATTGATTTGAATATACGGATTCTTAAGTAGACATTGCTATTAGAAACTATTCTAGCAGTGTGGTTTATTTTGACCTTGTTGCTGTTGTTATTTTTGGTGTAAAATGCCAAATCAACCAGGGGCATAAAGAAATCTAAATATGTTGCTGCAGAGATCTGGTTTGGTTTCCAGATAACATCTGGAAAGAGGCTTCCTACATTTAATGAAAAATACACTCAGAAAAGTCTTCCATTATGTAATGCTTCAGCCTTATTTTCAGCACTTTTACAGCAGTTCAGAGATTGATATATTTTGTCTGTATCTTCCCATCTTTGCCCTCTGCTTCTTCCATTACGTTCCTTACCATAAAATCTATTAAGGAAGAACAGCAGAATAGTACCAGAATGGCTTTGGATCGGTAGCAAAGAAGTTGTTCCATTGAAAACACCCCAAAGGCAGATATTGTTATCATAAAGGGCATACATGTAGAGAGAATGAATAACAGAGGATAGTAGATATTTACAGCTGGAAAAATAGAGCTGGAAGCAGACAAGGGCAGCAAATGAAAGAAAAGGCCTTAAACAGCTGTGAGGTGAACCAGTCTATGATATATCACTTTCTAATGTGGCTTGCAGGGTTTTAAAAAGGATTTTATCTTCAAAAACCAGTGGCAAGACTTAAAGGAAATGAGCATAGGTAAGCTATAAAGCATTCCAAGATAAAACCGTCTTGATTTAGAACTTATTCCTTCCTCTAGAAATGGTGACTAATTATGAAAACATATGTTTAAAGTTCAGTATTTCTTGAGAGTGTTTTGCTTCTGTTGCCAAGGACATGTACGTAACACCATAGACAATCTATAGGCCCCAATGCTGAAGTTCCACAAGCATTTCCAACTTCTGCTGCGTTACACAAATCCTACCACCTGCAAAGCATTTCAGTGATCCAGATGCAGAAAGGAGTAAAAGCTTAACACAGATGTTACAAATTCTGAGACAGTGATCGTTTGGAAGAAGGCGCAGACACTTGCCGCAATTGCATGTCGACCTTGGAGCCTATGTATAAGTCTACCTCATAACTATTTAAAGATATCCTCAAAATCTCAAAATTTATTTTCCAGAAAGCTTGTGCACGGGCTCTAAGCACCAATGAAAAGACATGAACATAAGAACATAAGAAGAGCCATGCTGAATCAGGCCAAAGCCCATCGAGTCCAACATTCTGTGTCACACAATGGCCCACCAATTGTACATGAGGATCTTGAGTAGAAAGAGAAGGCAAAACCCCCCTTTTCCCTTGACCCCCAACAAATGGTACTCAAGGAAATCCTGCCTGCCTCAACCAACATAGAGGCGGCACATGGACATCTATTTCAATAATCACTGATACACTTGGCATCCATGAATCTGTCTAATCCTGCCTTGAAGCTATCAAGGCTAACAGCTGTCACAACCTCTTCTGGAAGTGAATTCCATAAACCAACGACCCTCTGGGTGAAGAAATATTTCCCTTTATTTGTCCTCGCTTTCTTACCTATGAGCTTTACGGAGTGCCCCTCGCCCTAGTATTGTGTGATAGAGAAAATAATTTTTCTCTATCCACCTTTTCTATCCCATGCATGATTTTATACACTTCGATCAAGTCACCTCTTAAATGCCATCTTTCAAGGCTGAAGAGATCAAGGCGTTGCAACCTGGTTTCATAAGGGAGGTGCTCCATTTCCTTGACCAAATTACTGGGTCTCGCTGTATTGCTCAGGCTGCAACATTTACATACACATAACACATGGGCCGGTTCACCCTGCCCGGACTAAGGGTAACCTTCTTCTGGCCCTCAGCACTTCACTGGCGGATAATTCCTGCAGCCTGGAACCCATGAGCTCAAGCTATCCACACCAGTCTCAGCCTCCAAAACACACTGGATTACAGGCTCGTGCTACCCAAGTCTGGATAATGGGCTTGAATGGAAGACAAGTAGTAGGAAGAGGATGACAGTCTAATTTGGCTCCTCTTCCATTGTGCAAACATGTCAAATATTTATATTGTAATGATGGGGAGATGGAATGGCCACTTCCATTGAAAGGAATACAGAAATACAGCAATCAACAATACATCAGACAATCAGAAAAAGGATGGCCCAGTTTTATATGCAATACCAAAAACTACTTCAGATCCATTATTTAGGCCTGGTTGGGAAAGTTTAGATTCACCTCCTTCACTTATACAGATATGAACATCTTACTGCAATCTGGCATGAATTGGAATTAGGTTATAGCTGACATGAAAAAAATCACTGCCAGTTTTAGCTATAGACAAAAATGATGAAGCCTGCCTTAAACAGATAGTCTGCTTTAAGAAATTAGCATATGTTCTTCTTTCTATAACCTATAACTGAATTAACCTTATGTCACAGTGGATTAAGAGAACCAGAGGGGATTTGCCTGCCATTTGCTCAAGTAACATAGTTTTCAGCATATAAGACACACCCTTTTCTCCCTAAGTGAGGTTTAAAATTTGGATGCGTCTTATAGTCTGGTGCGTCTTATACTCTGAAAAAATGTGATACTTTGCTTCTAAACAAAGGCAGAACAGAGGTGGAAATCAGAAAAACCAACTGATTTGAAATGGGACAACTTGCCCTGGCCAATTCTCTGTGGCAAACTCCTAGCGGCACAACTCTTCAGCCCAAATCACCATAGGACAATTTGCTGCAGGAGAAATCAAAAATTCAATTTAAGTATTTAAAGTAATTAAAAATTATTTTAATTTTTGTCATTCACATTTCATTTTGACCCTCCTTTTGGATTCTTTCCTTAGTGAGTCTATTCCATCATTTCTTTGATATTAGTGTAACTCTTCTGCAGCGAGTTGTTCCACAACAAGTTGGCTGTAGCAAATTGGCCATGTCATGTTGGCTATGCCTAATTGTCCTAGCCCCATTGCTCTTTTGACCATAGAACTCATACTATTGCTAGAGGACTATAGGCCTTGAACATAAAGGATGAAACCTCTCATCTGGTTTTGCATAATTAATAACATTTGTTTTTAAGCTGTTTTGAAGATTAGAACTTATATATCTTTTACTACTTACTGGACTGCAAATAACTGATTTTTGATAAAAAGTATTACTAGACAAAACATCCTAACTATTTACAAAGTCCTTAAGCCATAATATCTGAAAGGTCATTAAGAGTTTTAATTTGACATCCAAATTGTGGTTAAAGGGCTGAGGGAGGATTTATTTCTTAAATGTTTTCTTCTACTTGATCCTTGAGTTAAACACATTGGTCTTTCAACAAAATAAAAATAAAATATATGTCTCTTCCACTAAAAGTACAGCAAGAATTAATCCTATGATTATGAACAGCTTGCAGAACTAAAGGATCTTTGTTTTTTGTTTTACATAGTTTTTGTGACTGTTTACCAAGTAAAAACAAGCTCCGTATAGAATATAAAATAATCACAATATAAGTGGATTCTAGAAGTCAGCCTGTATCAAACTTCACAATCAACAAAACATCTTCCCAGAGCAGACATGCAAAAGCCTGCAGATTGTGAGATCAATGAATCTTTTTGTATATAACATTTGAATCCTCAAATAACCTTTGAAAGAGAAGTCTTCAAGCATCTGCCCATTTTATTATAGGGAGTACCAGGAAAGGAAAGCAACATTTAACCATTTATCTATTCACCGAAGCAAGCGGGGAATAGCACTGAAAAAACGTTTGTGTTCCAACTTGGAAAACAAACAAATGGCTCATCAATAAATCAACTCAGAGTTCTCACTCAAGGTACAAATAATCAGGCTGAAAGTACACTGCTTTGGACACATTATGCAAAGACACAGCTCTCTGGAGAAAGCTGTAATGCTGGGGAAGGTGGAAGAAAAATGAAGAAAAGATGACCAGTAACAAGGTAGATATTGCTGAGTGCTGAGTCCAGTGATGAGTGCATCATTGGAGGAGCTGAAGGACCTGGTTTGGGGCAGATCACTATGAAGAAAAGCTATCAAGGTGGTCACAGTCAACATGGCTTGTCGGCATGTAATCAATCAATACTGAAATATGTCAGGCAGGAGTCACACCACACCAACTGAGCTTACCTTGTCTTTGTCAATACCATTTTCCTCATTACTAGTGATGAGCAAACCCAACGGTGTTCGGGTTTGGCAAGTTCGGCCGAATTTTACGCAAAATTCAGCTGAACCCGAACCGAACCTGAACACGAACCCGAATGGGGAATCCCTCCCATGAAGAGATTCTGGGGGCGGAGCTTTGACATCACCAGCAGGTTGCTAAGGATTCCATGGAATCCAGGAAGTGATCACCTTGGCGTCCTTAGCAACCCGCCGGTGACGTCAAAGCTCCGCCCCTGGAATCTCTTCGTGGGAGGGTTTCCCCAGCTCCTTCAAAGGAGGTCTTCACGTAAAAATAAACATTGTTATTTTTATGAAAAAGGACACCGCAGCGGTGCTGCAAGCAAAGGGCAGTCCTTTCACGTAAAAATAAACAAATCCAGGAAGTGATCACCTTGGCATCCTTAGCAACCTGCCGGTGACGTCAAAGCTCCGAACACTGAACATGACCCCGAACTTTGCCCGAAGTTTGGAAACATTTCGGGTTCATTTTCGGCATACCGAATACAGCAAAATTCGGCACGGACCCGAATTGTGCAGGTGCGGTTCGCCCATCACTATTTATTACACATAAAATGAGATGAGGTAACTTTATTGTCTTTGTTTTTTACTGCAAGCACATCAGCCCACATTAAAAATGAAATTATGTTGCCTGCTCTGGAGAGAAAGAAAACATCTACCCAATGTTTTCCATTTCATGTAAAAAAAAACATCTTACCATTTGAATGAGGGAGGAGATCTCTTTATTATTTCACAATTTAGAAAGTTAGTGTAACCCACTCCCACCACCATAACGGTTCTATAGTGGTACCTCTACTTAAGAACTTCTGTGACCAGGTTCTTAAGTAGAAAAGTTTGTAAGCAGAAGCAATTTTTCCCATAGGAATCAATGTAAAAGCAAATAATGCATGCAAACCCATTAGGAAAGAAATAAAAGCTTGGAATTTGGGTGCGAGGAGGAGGAGGAGGAAGAAGAGGAGGAGGACAGTCGCTGCCCAGAGCAAAGGGAGCTTTGTTCGCTCTGGACTGCCAAAGCCTCCTTAAGCGCTACTAAAAGGCTTCTCTGGCAGCCCAGAAAAGCCCGGGATGGCCAGGATTAAAGGGGGAATGCCAGGAAACTGGCCGAGCCTTCGTGCCACTCTCAAATTCCCTGGGAAATTTGAGAGGGCTCGGGTTCTTAAGTAGAAAATGGTTCTTAAGAACAGGCAAAATAATCTTGAACACCTGGTTCTTATCTAGAAAAGTTCTTAAGTAGAGGCATTCTTAAGTAGAGGTACCACTGTATTCCTCTACAGAAGATCAAACAGCGGCTAGCTTGTAGTCTAATTATCTTTCAACCTACTCAGGATCCACCACGCAGTGAAGTACTAAATTAGCTCCCACCAGGAACCACAGTGGAATTGTTTTGAATCTATATTACATTTGAATAATAAAATCACAATAATCCAGCAGCCTCAAAAAGCTTAGACCATAACATCCATAACTGTGTTGGCTAGGAGCTGATACTTGAGTTGAAGAGCAAAAACATCTGGACATTGGGTTGCCTAACTCTAATTATAACCCTATAAAATATATTGTTGATGATGATAATGCATACTGCAGGAAACTGAAAGCTGAAAAACAGGAGCATTAAAAAAAAAATCAATGATCCATCAGGAATTAAAACAGAGTTCCATATAATCTGTGCTCTAATTACATTACTGCACGACAGCTACCCCAATTGGGGCTATAAAATCTAGCCTGCAGAATTCCAGCAGAGCACCAGGGGAGAGCCAATGGAGTGTTTGTTTCTGTCCAGATTTGATAATCCTGTTTTAATATAATTTCTTACTGTGTTTCACTAAATGATAGATTCTTTTTAAAATATGACTTCATTGAGCTCTATTTCATAGAACAAAGTGTGCTTGGCACACATGGGACGATTTGTGTTTTTAGATTTGTTTGATTTTTGGTTTTGCCAAGGAAAGGAAGATGACTTCAGTGATCAAAGGGAAAAGATAATCTAAAGCAGTAGCTCCCAATCCTTTGGACACCAGGAACTGGTTCCATGGAGAGAGGTTTTTCTGTGGACTTGAGGTGGTGTGGTTTTGAATGCTACCTGCATCCTGTGGATGAGGCTTCACTTGTTTGTGTGGCCTGGTTCTGGCATGCCACAGCCCAGTACCGGTCCATAGATTTGGTGTTGGGGACCCCTGATCTAAAGGAAGAATTGTATTTTTCTAATGCTACTCTAGTTTTTTCTACGAAAAGAGAATAGAGAATAGGGAATAGAATTCTTTATTGGCCACATGTGATTGGACACACAAATAATTTATCATTGGTGAATATGCTCTGTATACATAAAAGAAAAGATACATTTATCAAGAATCATGAGATACAACACTTAAGGTACAAATAATGAAACGATCAATATTAATATAAATTGTAATGATACAAGCAATAAATTACAGTCATAAGTGGGAGGAGATGGGTGATAGGAATGATGAAAATATTAATAGCAATAGTAGTGCAACCTTAGTGAATAGTTTGACATTTTGAGGGAATTATTTGTTTAGCAGAGTGATGGTTTTTGGGGAAAAAACTGTTGTTGTGTCTAGTTGTCTTAGTGCATGGTGCTCTATAGGATTGTTTTGATGGTAGGAGTTGAAACAATTTATGTCCAGGATGCGAGGGATCAGTAAATATTTTCACCACCCTGTTTTTGATTCATGCAGTATCAAGTCCTCAATGGAAGGCAGCTTGGCAGTAATTGTTTTTTCTGTAGTTCTGATTATCTTGTTGGAGCTGAAGTAAACAAGAAAACAACAGATACCCATCAAAGATGTTCTGCCTGATGGGTTATTATATCATTCATCAACTGCAGTATAAACAAATAATGGTAATGTTGGTAAAATAGTTGCAGTGTTTTATGATACAGTATACAGTAGTCCCTCACCTATCGCTGGTGTTACATTCCAGACCTGGCCGCGATAGGTGAAATCCGCGATGGGGAATTTATCGACTGATAGTACTTATTTAAGTATTTATATTGTAATTGTTTGGTAAGTTTTCATTGTTTTAAGTGTTTATAAACCCTTCCCACACAGTATTTATTTTAGATACAGTATTTAAATACAGTATTTACAATTTTAGATTTATTTTTTTTTGAAAAACCTGCCGATCGAGTTCGGCGGGCTGTTTAAATCTGCTGATCGACTTCCTCAGAAACCCGTGATGAAGTGAAGCCGCAGTAGGTGAAGCGCGGTATAGCGAGGGACAACTGTATTGCAGTGTTTCCCAACCTTGGCAACTTGAAGGTATTTGGACTTCAACTCCCAGAATTCCCCAGCCAGCGAATGCTGGCTGGGGAATTCTGGGAGTTGAAGTCCAGATATCTTCAAGTTGCCAAGGTTGGGAAACACTGGTATAATGGACAATTTAAACCAATTTAAGCCAATGGCGGAGTCAGTGAAATACATTGAATAGAATATAAGTAAGTTGAAGAAATCATTGGTTGGTGAGTTATATATTAGTATGAATGTTTTAACCAATACATAATATAAAATAATTATTCACTATGATGAATGAAGGAACAAAAACAACAATACTGCTTTTTGTGTATTGTTTTTTGTGATTTGTTGCTGATTTCCATAAGGGCAAGAAAAGAAAAGAAGAAAAGAAAAAGAAAAAAGAACAAAACCACCCCAAATCTTAAAATTTTCAAAAACGTTCCTAAAATATTTATTAAAATATTCAGTACCACAAAGAATTTAATGAATCAGTCATGATTGCTCAATCCAGAGAGTGACACAAATGCAATTATTCACAGTTATGGATTGAGCTATACAGGTAGTCAACACTTCCTTCTTTCTGAATCTGGATGAAACATCATGTTCCTGATCAGAAATCTTGCATTACCTCAAAAAATTTATTTTGGTTTGCTCACCAGACTTGGCAAGAATCTACTCATTTTTCTGGGATCTTTCCAGTTGAGTTTCAGACTGCGTTTTTTGTGCGGAAAGCTTGCATCAGCATATGGCTATTTATTCCTTTTGATTCCTTAATGGCATACGATAACAATTGACCATTGGATTCTCCAGAGCCACAATTGGTTATCTCACAGTTTCAACTGCAGAAGGTGAAGGGGAATTGTTATATGGTAAAAGCTTTCTGAAATCTCCATTTCTGCTCAAAGTTACCTACTTTAAATAGCTGCAAACCTTTAGGCTCCTAAGTAGTATTTTTCTCCAAATGTTTTTGATATATCTTTATTTAAAGATATCAGAGATTTAACCTGTGCATTTCAACTTTCAACACAGTGAGAGATATGCATTGTTGGTCACTTTTGTCTTTCTTTTAATATGGATATATTTAAATAGTCTACGGAGAGGGGCGGCATACAAATGCAATAAATTATTATTATTAATATTATTAAATACCAAGGAATATTCCTCATTTGAATTCAAATAGAATAGAATAGAATAGTTGAAAGGACATTGAAGATTTTCTAGTCCAACCCCCTGCTTAGGCAGGAAACCCAACATCACTTCAGACAAATGGTTATCCAACATTTTCTTTAAAATTTCCAATGTTGGAGCATTCAAAACTTCTGGAGGCAAGCTGTTCTACTGTTTAATCGTTCTATTAGTTAATTTCCCCTCAACAAATCTAGAAATCAAAAGCATTCACCTATAGGACAGCTATTAAATGGAAACTGATTTTATATGACCATATATATGGTGGTCCACTTGATTTTGGGGGAAATGTGTTCATTTGTCCTTGATGAGAATCACTTAAAAAAAAAGTCAAATAGAGTTTATTCTCTAAGGTTGAGCTTGGATCCAACTCTTATTGGAAGATCAAGTAGAAATGATAGCCTGGGATCAATTTCATGACCACACCACAGTTGTTTCTAAAGAAAAGGAATCTAGCTATCCTCATCCATGATTTTTGATAACTAAAGGTTGATTAGAGATGTTAAAAAATGGACCTGTTCTTGGAAACAATTCAGAAAGAACATAAAAACATAAGAATATAAGAAGAGCCATGCTGAATCAGGCCAAGTCCAGCATTCTGTGTCACACAGTGGCCCACCAATTGTACATGAGGATCTTGAGTATAAAGAGAAGGCAAAACCCTCCCTTTCCCTTGACCCCCAACAAATGGTACTCAAAGGAATCCTGCCTGCCTCAACCAACATAGAGGCAGCACATGGACATCCATTTCAATAACCACCGATACACTTGGCATCCATGAATCTGTCTAATTCTGCCTTGAAGCTATCAAGGCTGACATCTGTCACAACCTCTTCTGGAAGTGAATTCCATAAATCAACGATCCTCTGGGTGAAGAAATATTTCCCTTTATTTGTCCTCACTTTCTTACCTATGAGCTTTAGGGAGTGCCCCCTCGTCCAAGTATTATGTGATAGAGAAAATTTTTCTCTATCCACCTTTTCTACCCCATGGATGATTTTATACACTTCGATCAAGTCACCCCTTAAACGCCATCTTTCAAGGCTGAAGAGACCAAGGCATTGCAAACTGTTTTCATAAGGGAGGTGCTCCATTTCCTTGATCATACTTGTTGCCCTTTTTTGCACCTTCTTGAGGTGAGGTGACCAGAACTGTACACAGTACTCCAAATGTGGTCTCACCATCGAAACTGTAGCCACCATTTGAAAGGTTCTATATACTTTAAACTTTATTGGCCAGGTGTGAGTAGACACACAAGGAATTTGTCTCTGGTGCATACAAACAACAATGTAATAGAATCATAAGGTATCAATAGGAGAAGGTAGTAGAAAATATGAGAAGGATAATAGTACCAATACAGCCATACTACATGGGTAAATATCTGTAGACAAATTCAGATTATATTTGTATAATTTCTTAAATGTTTGTGCAGTATTTTAACTCTGTCACTGAAACAGGAAAGCTATTTATAGCTGTCCAAAGGAGTACTTTGCAAAGCATGTGAGAATGAGCAAATCATCTCTCCTTGAAGCTTGAAATAAGTTGTGCTCCTGGAGGTTTTCTGTAAAAGGTTAGAATGCTGTGCCCAGTTATCCATATGTATGAACAGCCTTTATACCTCTTTGGTGGCCACGGTTGATGAATTCTATTTATTGGGTGCACGTTCACATATGCGGAAAGACAAGAAAAGTGGTTAGAGCAGCTGTGCATCTTTCTCAAAGTCACTTTATCTTCTTTGCTTCAATCCCACACGAAAAATCCTTAGGTTGTCAAGCACTTTCTAAAAATGCTTTGCTCAGACCCACAAAATGGTAAGCGAGTCAGTGAGGACAATCCCAGCTTTTTAAAAATAATCCTTTATTATGATTGAGCCATGGTGGTGCAGTGGTTAGAGTGCAGTACTGCAGGCTACTTGTGCAATTTGGCAGTTCAAATCTCACCATGCTGAAGGTTGACTCGGCCTTCCATCCTTTCGAGGTCGGTAAAATGAGGACCCAAATTGTTGGGGGCAATATGCTGACTGTAAACCATTATGAGTGGGCTGTAAATCACTGTGAAGCGGTATATAAGTCTAAGTGCTATTAATATTGCTATTATTCAAAGCAGTTATGTAATAAGATAATATCTTTTGTGTATTCTATTTTGTACCTCTGTCAGTTTATTGGGAAATTTTAAATGACGTTTCTATGAATCAGTAGGATCTGCTAATAAATGGAAATAGTGGGTATGTGAATAGGAAAACAGGAAAATATACTGTATATTTCATTAAAATCTTTTGAGGAAAGTTTCTTCACAATCAAGAATGTCCCAACGATTGCAATAAGCACCACAGCCTAAAATGCAGCCCACAAAACAGTTCTCCTGTTAAGGATGAACCCATTTGATATCGCATAGACCTTCAACCACAGCAACACACAAGCACACAACAGATACAAACTTAAAGTAAACCGTTCTAAACTCGACTGCAGGAAATACGACTTTAGTAGCCAAGTAGTTGATGCATGGAACTCCCTACCAGATTCTGTAGTATCATCTAACCACTAAAACTTTACTCTCTTAGACTATCCACTGTTGACCTCTCCCGATTCCTAAGAGGTCAGTAAGGGGTGTGCATAAGTTCACCAGAGTGCCTTCCATCCCGTGTCCTAATGTTTCTCTTTTACCGGTATCATGTATATAAATGTTATTATATCTTAGTATATCATCAATATGTACTTGACAAAACAAATAAACAAAATACTTCTCACCACAACAAACCATAGTTACATAGTTATTTCAAGGGAATATAGCTTTTCTGAAAGATCTTGGGTGCGCCATTTAAACTCAACATTTGGATAATATCATTGTTTGCAAGCATTAGTCTGATGTGCTATGAAACGTGATTATCTTTTAAAAATGAGTCCAGTTCAGAATTGTTTTTTAAAAGGTAATCTGATCAGTTGTTCAGAGCCATTACAAGAAATCTCAGTGCGAAACCCTGTGAATTAATGAAACACAACAAGGTCATTATTGCTTTCTTTTAGGCTATATACGATACGACAGTAAATAAAATATATAATGATTTCATTGTCACTTTCTGTTGCAACATCAAATCTCATGGCTGGGAAAGTTTGTGTTCCGCATGTCATGTTCTACCACATTTATTATGAAAAATGATAGCATGATAAACAATGTACAAAATGAAACACAACAAATTGTTTTTGAAAAGAATATATAAAAATATATTCCTTTCTCAGGCTAGACTCCCAATAGCCTGTTCTGACTTTTATATTATAGCTTTGAATGCATGACAGCTCATAAATATTTTTTTAGCTTTGTTTTCTATTTACTACATAAAATGTGTCTTCCTGCCACAACTCACATTTCAACTAAAGTTTGCTTTTGCCTAGCTCATTTTTTTGGACGTTGTTTTATTATTGTTAATACATCTGTACACAATATTTCTGCCAAGGCACTTAAGACAGTGTGGAATCTTAAACAAACTGTTTAAAACAGACCAGCAGATGTTATCACAAGCATAAGTATAAGTGTATATCACACTGTTCTACTTGTGCAACATCAACATTACTCTTTTCCCACCAAGATCTCCCGGCATGTCTTTCAGAAGACCTTCTAATCTTTTGAGCCTATTAAAAGAAATATCCAGTAAAGGAAGTAACCCTAAATTGTACAAAACTGCCATTGTCACAAGCCTAAGTGGCCCATCCAGAATGTGTGTGTATGCATTGCTTTCTGTTGTCATAATTGCATACTATCCAAAGAGGCAATTCTCTGAACGTTTTGGAGAAATACTCCAGCTTCTTGCCAAAAGTTTAAAATTCTGGATAAATGTGTTGTATTCTTCACCAGAAGTCATTTCTTGACTCTAGTATATGGAATCTGTTTAGGTTAGACTCTCCAAAATATTCCTGATCTAGCTGATCGCCACTTTGTAATTACAGACATGATAAAAATCGAAGGAATTAAAAGGTCCATTTTTTCAGATAAAATTCTGATTTCCATAAAGATTCCTCTACTTTCCGCAGCAGATGTGCTTAAATTGGGACTTAAATGGTACTGTTGGGAGCCAATTGTTTGTCTAGGGCTGAATTCAGAAATATATGGAAACTCCGGAGACTTCTGACATTTGAAAATGGAAACTTAAGAAGAAACATTTTACCATTAAAATTCCTCTCATTAAAGGTTTCTTCCTAGCTTGCTGGCAGATAGGAGATATATTTGGCAATGGTATAAATTTCTTCCTTAGGAAATTTAAAGCAGAGTTTTCACATTTCTGATAGATGAAATGCAGTAATAATAAATATGTCTCACAACGATTGATGTAACAATACATGTCAGCCAAGGGAAATCACAGAGCATGGGGCAATGTGTCAAAAAAGTCAAGATAGTGTCTGCAATCAGTAATTAGAAGTCATGCTCGTTTTCCATGCAATCGTGAGATCTTCAAAGTAGGCTTAGCTAGGAAACATATATGCAACAGAGAGTTGCAGAAATACTCTTTATTGTAGCATGGTTCAATAACACAATCTTGAATGTCTATCCAAATTTCTTTCTGCCCCATCTCATTAAAAAAAATCAAAATGAGGTTCTTTTGAGTTTTATTCTTACATGTTGTCAGGTTCTGATCAATGCCCTAATTAAACCATGCACCTCGAGCCAAGTTTCAAAAGCAATCCAGTTATTTATTAGGACCTTCATGTCAGCATGTTCCAAGTGAAGCCAACGCTGACCCCAATTTACGTCCCGGTTCTGACTCTGTTTTCCCACTGCCCCAAGGTGTGTCATCAGTCACATTCTCCAATGAAGCAATTCCATGAGTTGTAGAGACCTCTCCTCTCCAGCCACAATGGATAGCCATGGAGATGGCCTTGACAGAGAGAAGGCCGGAATGTGCCTTTTATTTTGACTGAAGTGCTCCCTCACTGCAGCTGCAAAGTTCATTTTCCTACCCCCCTTGCCTATGGCAACTAGCGAGCAGGTATGCTTTGCAAGTTGACACATGTATCGTTTCCCCAGGATTGAGTAATATTTATCCATATCCCCACCTTAAAGACTCAATTATTCCTTTCCTATTCCCAATGTCAGATTGTCATTCCTTTACAACACACACATAAAAGTTGTGGTGGTGCTTCAATCTTACTATATTTGCATGTTGCAGCTGCCATCTTACTATATATTCCTTCGCACGCAACACACACAAACACACTTGATAAGGCAATATCAGAAAATTAATTAGGCTTCTGGCAGTCACAACATTGTTGTAGTCACCTGATCACGATCCGGGTGTTTGGTTGCCCAACTTGTGACAAAGAAGTTGCAGCAATCCATGTAATGTAATGGCCATTTGCAACCTTCCATGTTGGCTTCCTACAAGCAAGTCAATGGAGAAGTCAGCAGGGGAAGTTATAAGTCATCCCACTAAGTCACTTCACTACTTTTCTACTTTTCCTCTCAATGAGCCCACTACATATGTTTCATCGTGCCATCTGCCTGCCCATCCTTTGTACTGTACACTGGTCCAAAGGACCCCTCCTGCCCTTCCATAGCCTCTGCTAATCTATTCAACACCTCCTGTGCCTCTTCTCCACATTCCTTACCTGGAACTCCTGCCTCTTCCTGTTTAATGATCCATGCATCCTGGGATTATGAGAGCAATGGTGGCTGCCAGGATTGCCATCCCTAAGCAATAAAGTCACATGAGTTTGTACTTTATTACTACATAAGAACATAAGAAGAGCCATGCAGAATCAGGCCAAAGCCCATCAAGTCCGCTGCAGCTGCGAGAGCTATCATGGGCTTTCCTAAATATGCCCATGTCACACCAACACTCCGCAGTCTGCATTGGTTGCCGATCAGTTTCCGGTCACAATTCAAAGTGTTGGTTATGACCTATAAAGCCCTTCATGGCACCGGACCAGGATATCTCCGGGACCACCTTCTGCCGCACGAATCCCAGTGACCAGTTCGGTCCCACAGAGTTGGCCTTCTTCGGGTCCCGTCAACAAAACAATGTCATTTGGCGGGACCCAGGGGAAGAGCCTTCTCTGTGGCGGCCCCCGACCCTTTGGAACCAACTCCCCCCAGATATCAGAGTTGCCCCCACCCTCCTAGCCTTTCGTAAGCTCCTTAAAACCCACCTCTGTTGTCAGGCATGGGGGAATTGACATTTTCCCTCCCCCTAGGCTTATAAAATTTATGTATGGTATGCTAGTATGTATGGTTGGTTTCTAAATTGGGGTTTTATAAATTAATTAAATATTAGATTTGTTACATTGTATCATTATTGCTGTGAGCCGCCCCGAGTCTGCGGAGAGGGGCGGCATACAAATCTGATAAATAATAATAATAATAATAATAATAATAATAATAATAATAATAATAATAAAGTCCAGCATTCTCTGTCACACAGTAGCCCACCAATTGTACATGGAGATCTTGAGTATAAAGAGAAGGCAAAACCCTCCCTTTCCCTTGATCCCCAACAAATGGTACTCAAGGGAATCCTGCCTGCCTCAACCAACATAGAGGCGGCACATGGACATCCATTTCAATAACCACCGATACACTTGGCATCCATGAATCCCAATTGCCATTAGAATCCAAAGATTACTTCTTAATAAAAAGGCAAAAAGTCCCTCTGGCCTAGCTCAGTGATAGCAACTGCATGGATATGCCTGCATACTTTTCCTGGCAATGATACAGAAATGATTTGCCATGTCCTCTTTGTAGATCTTTAAAAATCTCAGTCTAATAATCCTTGCGATGTTCTAGTGCAGTGATAGCAAACCGTTTTTTCCTTGGGTGCTGAAAGAGCATGCGTGTGAACTATCGCACATGCACAAGTGCCGACACCCATAATTCAATGCCTGGGAAGGGCAAAAACACCTTCCTCCAGCCCCCATAGGCCCTCTGGAGGCTGGAAACAGCCTGTTTCCCAATTTATGGTGGGCCCTAGGCTCGTGTTTTGCCCTCCCCAGGCTCCAAAGACTTCCCTGGAGTTGGGGAAGGGTAAAAATGCCCTCCCCTATCCCCCAGAGGCTCTCTGGAAGCGAAAAACGCCTTCCCAGAGCCTCTGTGTGAGCCAAAAATCAACTAGTCAGCACACACATGTACGTTGGAGCTGAGATAGGGCAACAGCTGGCGTGCCAGCAGATATGGCTCCACGTGCCACTTGTGGGACCTCTGCCATAGGTTTGCCTTCACTGTTCTAGTGGTTTCCATCAAGGCCTGATTTGGTTGATTTTATTTTTAAATGATAGCTTGCCTGTCAGGGCAGTTGGTGGGAACAATATGATGGCGTGTACATCATTATGATACTTTCAGTACCACTGATCAAGTTCAACACTACACACTTTATTCATTAGAGAAAGGGTCTTCAAACTTGACAACTTTAAGACTTGTGGACTTCAACTTCCAAAATTCTCCAGCCAGCTATGCTGGCTGGAGAATTCTGGGAGTTAAAGTCCACAAATCTTAAAGTTGCCAAGTTTGGAGACCTCTGCATTAGAGTTAATGTTGGCTGTCTGGTTCGCTCATTCAGATATAAATCCCAAAACTAGGAATGCTTTTCCATTGCCCCAAGTCTGATATTATTTTAGGGGTGGGCGATCAAAGCCCACAGGTTGAATTCAGCCACACCCTCTTCTTTATGAACTCAAATACTCACCCCCCTTCAAAATGTACCATGTTGCACTTCCCTTTCCTGTCTTTTTCAAGCAGGAAGTACACATAGATAGAACATAGAACCATTATAGTACAAAGCTAAAATAAATTTAATTTATTAAACGTATCCACCCAAACTTCCATTAACTCTGGGCAGTTTAATTAAAAATACATTTAAAAATAAAAATAAAATAACACAAAAGGAAAAGGAACAAAGTTGGCAGCGATAGGAAACCCAGATGGGAGCAAAGAAAAAGAAGAAAAGGGGGCTTCAAATATTCTTGCCAAAGGCTTTGGCAGAGAGCCCGACCTTCAGGGCCCTTCAAAATACTATTAGGATGGGGATTGTTTGAAATTTGGGTGGGTGGGAACCTCATTCCAGAGGGCATAAGCTTATATTTATGTATGTATGTGTCTATGTGTGTCTTAAGCGTAAAGTAGTTAAGGAAGAAAATAACTTAATAACTCCCAAGGGAAAGAGAGAAAAAGACAGAGGGAGAGAAGAAAAGAGATATTTATTTATTTATTTTATTTTATTTTATTTATTTATTTGTCAAACAATTATAGGGTGATAATTTGCACATATAAAACATTAGATAAGTAATGATAAAAAGTAGACAATAGGACAGGGACGGTAGGCACAGTGGTGCGCTTATGCACGCCCCTTACAGACCTCTTAGAAAGGAGGAGAGATCAATTGTAGATAGTCTAAGGTTAAAGGTTTTGGGGTTAGAAGTAGAAACCACAGAATCAGGTAGTGCATTCCAGGCATTGATTACTCTGTTGCTGAAGTCGTATTTTTGCAGTCAAGTTTGGAGCGGTTGACATTTAGTTTATTAAAATTGAAAAACAGAGGAAAGCAGAATATTTATATTATTATTTATTAATTAATAAAATGTGTATGCTGCCCAACTCCCGAACGACTCTGAGTGGCTTACAACAGCCCAAAAAAGTGTAACAACTATTTTAAACCCCATTAATACAGTCATACAATTCTTATTGAGGCTGGATCTAGAGATGTGTCGATCAATCATGGGCTCAGGCTTGCCTGGCAAAGCCAGGTCTTTAGGGCTTTATGGAAAGCCAGTAGGGTGGGGGCCGTGTGGATCTCTGGAGGTAGTTGGTTCCAGAGAGCCAGTATTGCCACACAAAAGGCCCTCCCCCATGGCCTCGCCAACTGATACTGCCCAGCTGACAGGACACGGAGAAGGCCAACTCTGTGGGCTCTAATTGGTCGCTGGGAGCGATGCGGCAGAAGACGCTCCCGAAGATAGTCTGGCACTATGCCATGTAGGGCTTTATAGCTGATAACCAACACCTTGAATTGCGTCCAGAGACCAAGTGAAAGCCAGTGCAGTTCACAGAGCGTTGTAGTGATGTGGGTGTGCCTCACAATAGCTCGCACACCTCACTGCACCCACAACAGCTTGCACGGCTGCTGAAGTCGCCGAACGCTGTTCAAAGGTAGTATAATAATAATAATAATAATAATAATAATAATAATAATAATAATATATTTGTATGCCGTCCCTCTCTGAAGAGTCGGGGTGAGTTGCAATAATCAAGCCTTGAGCTGATAAGGGCATGAGTGACCGTGAGCTGAGGTTAGGGCCACAATTGGTGCACCAGCTGAAGGTGCAAAGGTCTCCCTGGCTACAGCTGAGAGATGTTGATAAAGTCACAGCTGAGGGTCCAGGAGGACTCTCAAATTTCAGACCCTTTCTGAGGGGGTTAATCTTTCCCCTCCCAGATTCAAGGACGGACAGATGGTAGAGTCCTTCAGAGGCAATACCCAGAGCCACTAGAGAAGGCAATCTTCTGTTCATCCCTCAGTTGTCATCTAATAGCTATTGCATAATAATCTCAGATTCAGGAACTGACTCCTACAGCTACTTCTAAGCAAGGCTTATAAAGTGAGAAAAATGTTTTTTTTAAAGAATCCAGTGTCATTCAGCTATTGAATTCCAATCTTTCTCCTTTTGTTGATTAGAGATATCAATTTCCATTTCTCTAAATATACCTTTTATTATTATTTTTGCTTGCGCCCTATCCCTTTCCCTGTTAAATAAATCATAGTTATTCTTTTTATATCCAATAAATTGTTTCCCCTGATTTGGGATACAGTGGCCTGGAAAGCACAATATTTATAAATTTATACACATAACACATATATATATATCTCCTACTTTTTTGCTGAATTTTTAAAATTAAGGGAGACTAGGATAGTGCTATTTCGGCCTTATTTTGGCCTCTTCAGCTATCCATACCCACTGAGACTTGAACCTGCAACCTTTGCCTTGTAAGGCAGAGAATTATCCTCTAGGCTACAGTATCCAATCCCTTCAAGCTCTGCACCAGGGAAGGATTACATATTTTTGTGTCGAATCACCCTGGTGTATTGAAGGAACATCACAGCTCCTTATTTGCCTCTCGGCCCAACCCAGGGCCATTTCCAAGGCAGTTAATTTTATTGATAGACAACAATTCTATCTGTATGTGCCTCATGGTTTTTCTGCTGAATTTGAAAATTAATGGAGACTAGGATAGATCTATTTCGGCCTTATTTTGGCCTCATCAGCTAGCCATACCCACTGGGACTTGAACCTGCAACCTTTGCCTTGTAAGGCAGAGAATTATCCTCTAGGCTACAGTATCCAATCCCTTCAGCTCTGCAACAGGGAAAGGTTTCATATTTTTGTGTCGAATTTATATATATATCTAAAATGTAACTCACATGATGGAGTACAGCAACTTTCTTTGAGAAAAATGTAAAAAAAGGAGGTGAGAGAAAGGAAGGGAGAGGGGGAGAGAGGGAGAAAGAAAGAGAGAGGGGGGGAGATTTAAAGCTGACCAGCCGCTTTAAGACTGAGGATGAGTTATTAGTGATATTGCCACGTTAAGGAACTGTCTACATAAGTGATGCCATGGGCAGGTGTTTTCCCTTTCCTCGTGTATTTCTCTCCTTGTGGTGTTCTATCTGCATTGTAGTTCTCAGTGTAGAGTTGAAGACTGCTTGCTTGCCTGGTATGTGCCCCCCACATGTGTGTTTATAGAAGTCTTGTATATAAACCACTGTTTGTAAGACAAACTTCTGTATATTTTGCTCCTGGTTTGTCTTAAAATAATAGTCACGCTTTGCACACTCTGACAAAGGGAAAGAAAGATGCTAAAACTCTCTGTAGTTCAGTAATTGTCCCCATTACCTTCTCGCTGGGATGAGAATGTAGGTGATATTGTTCCTGCCACAAGAGAGAATCATCCTGTTTGGCAAATGTTGTCCTGTTGGCAAAACAGAACAACATGTGTAATTTTTATGAGTGATAGCACTCAGGAAAAAAAAATGGGGAGGAATCAAAACCAGGATAAAATTATATTTCTTTTCAACATGTGCCTTTTCAACACGTGCCTTTTCATCACATGCCTTACCAAGAGAGGCATTTAGCTGCGTTTCCAAATACAGTGGAAAGTTACAATAAAAAAAGGGGAAAAACATTTTTGGCAACCCCTGAAGATGCCTTACCTCAAAAACAGGAGCTAGGTATGAGTAAAAATTTAGACCAAGCGGTTTAGGATCTATTTAGGAGGAAAACAAAATGACAAGAATAAAAATGGGTGGTAGAGAAAAAAAAAATTAGAGACTTAGCTTTGTCTCAACTCCCCATGGAATTCTTCAAATATGACACGCATAATTACTGTTATTATGACAAACATCTGTCTGAGTTGCACCCAGCACTATATTCTGCCCTGTGTGGCTTAGTATAGGTAGAATCCAGCACGCCGGCTGGGCAATTCTGGGATTCCAGACATCTTGAAACTATTGAGTTTGAGACACACTGACCTAGCAACTCACACTCTGCCTCAATTAAAAATATAGACCACTGGGACAATGGAAGTTCCAACATGCTAGCACTCTTTTAAAGGATATGCATCACTGCTGATTACATACATTTTCTCAAGGTGTGTGCAAACCAGACGTGGGTTCCTCCCGGTTTGGACCGGTTTGCCCGAACGCATAGCAAAGTGCTGATGACATCATGGAGTTGATTCAGTCAGTGCCGGTCTATGGATGGCACCACCTTTTTTGGGATTTTTTTTATTGGGGGGGATTTTGGGAGGGAATTTTTTCTGAGTTTTAAACTTCTTGGCAGAAGCCAAGTTTCCAACACTGTGTATGGGCCGCCATCTTGTTTTCAGATTTTTTCCTGAGTTTTAAAGTTCTTGGCAGAAGCCAAGTTTCCAGCACTGTTTATGGGCCGCCATCTTGTTTTCAGATTTTTTTAATGGATTTTGTTTTGAATTTTTGGCACTGCGCCACGCAGCATGGAAAAAAGCGAACCAGTGGCGAGGTATGTTAGAACCCACCACTGAGGCAAACACCCTCTCACCCTTAGAAAGTTCCCTTCTTTGAGGCCAAATGTTTCATTTCAAGCCCGAGAGATTGTGGAGTAATTCTTCCTAGGCTACTAAGTTGAAAAAAGTTTAATAAAAAGACAGACATGGCGCACATCAGTTTCCAAGATGTAGGAATTTTCCACCCTCTTTTTTTGGTCTTTTTAAAGAGAGTAAGGATTCTATTCAGGATATAAGTACTCAAAGGCAATGTTGGCAGCCTTCCCCTTCCCACAGCTGGTACTAATGTTGGAAGAAGTCACAATTCTGTATATGCTTTCCTACAATTTGGTGAAAAAGAGGAAACCATTTATCGTGACATTTTATGTTTAAGATAATAATAGCAGTTTTCCTTCTCTCTTGTGAGACGTAGAGAGCTATTTTTACCTACTTGAAACGTTTCACACCCAAAGGACCGTTCCAAGCACAATATTGACAAAGTTCAGACATTTTGTGAGCTGGGGAGAAAATCCAGAATGTTTATCTGGATCTCCCAAACTGGACTATGTATGTATGTATGTATGTATGTATGTATGTATGTATGTATGTACGTATGTACGTATGTACTGTATCTATCTATCTATCTATCTATCTATCTATCTATCTATCTATCTATCTATCTATCTATCTATCTATTGGATTTCTATGTTTCTATGTTTCTATATGTAGCCCCTCTCCGAGAACTCGGGGTGGCTTACAATATATAAAAACAATACAAAATACCTAAATCCAATTAAATTTAAAATTAGCTAATCTAAAAACCCAAATGTCATAAAAATCAATCATTCCCATTCAAACCAGCAATCATACATTTCATTCTTCCATCCAGGGGCAGAATCCTGATGATACAAATGAGTCTTCAAACTCTTGTGGAAGGTGAGGAAGGTGGGGGCAGTGTGAATCTGTGGAGGGAGATGATTCCAGAGGGGAGGGGCCTCCACAGAGAAGGCTCCTCCCCTAGGTCATGCCAAATGACATTGTCTAGTTGACGGGACCTGGAGAAGGCTGACTCTGTGGAACCTGACTGGTCACTGGGTTTCCTTAAAGACGTTTCACTTCTCACCCAAGAAGCTTCTTCTGTTATGACACAGAACTCTGTCTTCAAGGAAAAACAAAGTCCAGTTTCTTTTTGTAAACCTTTGGGACAGCCATGATCTGGATGACTGTGAATCTCCACATTTATACATTTACCTGAATCAAGGATGGAAGCAACCTGGAATTGAGGAGAAACTTCCTAAAAGCAAGGACAATTAACCGTTTTGTTAGGTTGCCTTCACAGGTTGTCGGTGGAAGGTTTTTAAGAAGAGACTGGACAGTCACTTGTCTGAAATAGTATAGGACAATGATGATGAACCTTTTTTTTCCTTGGGTGCCGAAAGAGCGTGAGTGTGTGCTATCGCGCATGCACGAGTGCCCACACCTATAATTCAATGCCTGGGAAGGGCAAAAACAGCTTCCCCTGTTCCCAGGAGGCCCTCTGCAGGCCGGAAACAGCCTATTTCCTAACTTCTGGTGGGCCCAGTAGGCTTGTGTTTCGCCCTCCCTAGGCTCCAAAGGCTTCCCTGGAGCTGGGGGAAAGTAAAAATTCACTCCCCCATCCCCCAGAGGCTCTCTGGAAGCCAAAAATGCTCTCCCTGAGACTCTGTATGAGCAAAAAATCAGCTGGCTGTCACACACATGCACGTTGGAGCTGAGCTAGAGCAACAGCTTGCGTGCCAGCAGATATGGCTTCAGGTGACACCTATGGCACCTATGCCATAGGTTCACCATTACTGGTAGAGGATCTCCTCCTAGAGCAGTGGGCTCCACTAGAAGATCTCCAAGATACCTTCCAGCTCTATTTTGATTCTGATTGGATCCTAAATTGGTCAAAAGTGTATCAGGTGCTGCAAACTAAAAGAATAGAAAACAAGGATAGGGATGAAAATGACAAGTTGTACTCAGAAAGAAGCTGCAAACCCCCCCCCCCCCCCCAATGAAAGAATGCAAAGCAATAAATGTCTGAGCGGGAAGGTGTTGTTTTTTAAAGCATTTTCTCTGAAATCTGTATTAAAGGAAATGAAAAACCAATTGTCGATTTTGGCTCTTGATTATTTTCCTTAGTGAGTCAAAAGTAATTTATGTCAGGGTCGCTCGTTTCCACATTTTCATTTTACTCATTACCTTAAATGGTATTTTGGATTGCTGGTTGAAGAATTTTTATTGTAACTAATTTTCTATCCACAGGAAATGAACAGTTAAAACCAAACAGGGAGTAGTTAGCAAGTACCTCATGCCATTCGTGGTTACTCAGCTATGCTCCAAACAAAACTGTTTTTTCCCTTCAAGCATGTGGATTTTACCTATAAAATAAAAATCATTACCAATTAAACAATTCGTTACTAAGTAAATAGCAAAGCACTTTTGAGCTTCTTGATGATTGGAAAATTAGGAAATTCAGTATTTTTTTTTACAACCCAGCCCTTCAGCATATAGAAGACTGTTCTGGTTGCTGCCATATTTTTTTTCATTTACACAAAGGCTATTCCCCAAATTTTGAGAGGACCTTTAGCATCCATTCACTCAGATTAAAAGTCTTCAATCTGCTAAAGGGAAGAGGGGTGACTTGATAATAATAATAATTTATTAGATTTGTATGCCGCCCCTCTGCGAGGACTCAGAGTGGCTCACAACAACAATAAATACAATAGAATACAAATCCAATATAAACTATACTAAAAAACCCATTATTATTAAAAGCTAGCAATTCTAAAACAATCACACCAATCTCATATGTTAAGTCAGGAAAAGTGAGGGGAGAAATTAATCCTCCCATGCTTGGCGGCGTAGATGGGTCTTCAACGTCTTACGGAAGGCAAGGAAGGTGGGGGCAATTCAAATCTCAGGAGGGAGTTGATTCCAGAGGACCGGGGCCGCCACAGAGAAGGCTCTTCCCCTAGGTCCCGCCAGACAACATTGTTTAGTTGACGGGACCCGGAGAAGGCCGACTCTGTGGGACCTAATTGGCTGCTGGGATTGATCAGTCCCTCCCTCTAGCTGGGTTCCTTCTTGCTTCTGAATAGTATCTGTCATGAGATAGATTCAGTCGGGATGCCAGTATGGATTCTTTTGAAGAAGTCAGATTATAGGAATATAAAGGACCACATGCATGGACCATAGAATTGTAAAATTGGAAGGGATCTCATGGATAACCTGGTCCAGGAAAACCAATCAAACCAGTAATGGGTTCCACTTACTGCATGCTCAGATTGTCTTTAATGACATCTGGGCAGATGGGCGGAGCCTCATGCCACCACCGTTACCGGTTCACTCAAACCAGGGCAAACCGCTAGCAGCCCACCTCTGAATCAAACCACCAAGGAGAGATGGCTGCTCACCTTTTCCTTAAAATTCTCCAACGATGAACCCACCACTTCTAAAAACAGACTGTTTCACTGATATACAGATCTTTCTGTCAAGAAGGTTTTCATTTTTTAAACCCTCTGCGCATGTGCAAAGCCTTCTGTGCATGCGCAGAAGGTGAAAAAGTGTGTGAGACAATGGTACGCGTGCATGCAAATCGAGTGCTTCCAAACAGGTAGAGAAAGTAAGTAGATTTCAATGCTGGTCTGGACAATCTTGAAGAGCTAACAATCTTTCCTTTTACTCCTTTCCACTTATTATCTGGGAAACTAAGGATGTTTATTTTTACGTGAAAGGAAGCCGCAGTGGTGCTGCAAGCAAAGGGCGGTCCTTTCATGTAAAAATAAACATGAAAGGACCGCCCTTTGCTTGCAGCATCGCTGCGGCGTCCTTTCACGTAAAAATAACAATGTTTATTTTTACGTGAAGACCTCCCTTTGAAGGAGCTGTGGAATCCCTCCCACGAAGAGATTCCGGTGGCGGAGCCTTGATGTTACCGGCAGGTTGCTAAGGACGCCAAGGTGATCACTTCCTGGATTCCATGGAATCCAGGAAGTGATCACCTTGGCGTCCTTAGCAACCTGTTGGTATACGTGACATCAAAGATCCGCCCCCCTTTCTTGGTGGGATTCCCTGTTCGGGTTCGGTTCGGGTTCAGCCGAATTTTGCCTAAAGTTCGTCCGAACTTGCCAAACCCAAACAACGTTGGGTTCGCCCATCACTATTTATAAACATGAGACTGCATTTACAATCTCTGAAATCTCCAATTTAGAGGGCTTCATTATCAGGCCAAAAAAAACAGGCAAAGAGATGAAAATGCCCATTGGATGTTGTGGAGAGAAATGTTCTACCACTGTTTCAGCATATAGCTTATTTATATGAAAGAATGTAATGATTTGTCATTCTTTTTCACACTGGTGCTTTTATTCTCCTTTTATATGATGTATGCTTCGACAGATGTCTCGTGGGAGCAAGTAGTACAACCAAAATCTATCCTGCTCAGGGATGTGTTAAGTAAAACCTGTGCCTAACAAGAGAAAAATGTTTACGTTCAGCGTACATATTTTTGATAGTAACACACGAAGAAATTCGACAATCCCTTACATCGTCAATGGAGAGAACAATATGGGTCATTTCCAGGTCCACACAAGTGAAGCCTATGAGCTTTGATATATTACACAGGATATTGCTCCAAAACTTGGAGAAATATTTGTTGAGATTATAGTACATACCAAATAGCATGAGGTGGACTATCAGAATCATCCAAAAATTTATTTTGATCCCACCCCACATGAGCCAGAATGTTATCTTCCAGGAATGGTACATGACAGAAGCAGATGAGATAAAATGAAATGAAAAATCTAATCAAATATGACAACAGGAATTTATTTCCTTGCAGCAAGCTGCTAATTTTTTAAAAGTCGGATTTTGTTTTTTTCTTTCCTTTTGCAATATTAAATTCATAGCACCTGTGTCCTATTACAACTAATTGTCCAGTTCTTAGCACTTTTGGAAGTGAGCGTAACATGTAACATCCTTATTTTCTGTTATCCATATAGCCCAAAGGTAGGCAAAGTTGGCTCTTCTATGACATGTGGACTTCAACTCCCAGAATTCCTGAGCTAGCATGATTGGCTCAGAAATTCTGGGAGTTGAAGTCCACAAGGCATAGAAGAGTCAATTTTGCCTACCCCTGGTATGGCCACTTGACCCCTGGTAGGTCACTCACCTTCCTCTGTCCCCTTCTCCATGCAATGTGGAACATTCTCACAAAAAAGGGTTTCTTTGATTTTACAATGAAGATGTTTTTTCTGCCATGTTAATGTGACCCAGATTCAGCCTGCCTTAGCTGAACAATGGCCTCGAGATGGCCCCTCTGTTTAAAACATGTACTTAAAATGATAAACTGGGTTCTTCTCTGTTCGCACCGGTTCTATAGAAATGTTAGCAAACTGTTGACTTCATAGAGCTGGTTCAGTTGGTGCGTGGATGACGCCATCTTTTTTTTAAATGGATTTTTAAACTGATTTTTTTCTTCCGCACCTACAGAGAAGCTGAGTTCTCAGCACCGTGCATGTGCCGCCATCTTGTTTTTCGCTTTTGGGGGGGGGGGGGGTTGCAAATTTTTGGCACTGCACATGCGGGAGGAAGTGAACCGGTGGTGAGGTAATTTAGAGCCCATCCCTGAAGCAAACCAACTGTGTCCAACTGTGTTTCCCTGCTTGAAAAATGATTTTCAATTAAGACTGTTCATGTAATACAATAGACTAGGCTGCAATAACTGATGGCTTAAGATAGAGTGATGTTTCTCCCGTTCATCTTTTTCTACAGTAGAAGCTCCGTAAAACAAAAGGAAGCTCCACTTCACAAAATAAGGCAGTTACTGCTGAAGACAAATGTAAGTAAGTGCCAGACAAATTTTAAAAACAAAGCTCTGGCTACTTTCTGTGTTGTGGAAGCTCTGGAAAGCATTTTTTGGCTTGACAGCGCCCTTACACAAGCTTTTGTAATGCATAAGTTGGATGAGGCATTACGATAAAATTTCCAAGAAAAGAGGTCTTCTAAGCCATCCAAAGGTCTTTCTAACACCACAATTCATCTTTCTTCTCTGTGGTGATGATTCCATGGAAATGATTTGTGCATACCGAATATCTGATTTATCAGTAAGCTACTGGCTTTCTTGAAAACAGCTACTGGGGATGGTGTTTTGGTCACTGTAAGTACTTTTACTCACATAAGAGAAGGGGTTAACACACCATACATCTGGCAGCAGATCTAACTCAGAGGGACTCTAAAAATACTTCTTTGTTTTGCTGCGTCTGTGGATCTTTCCATAGTTCCCCCAGGTTGAACTGTGTTTGTGTCCCAGTGCCAACTGATTCCAAGTGCAGTGTGTGATTTGGTATATATTACTCAGCCGTTCCTTCAGATCCAGAGAGTGACTATTTGTCCCTGACATCATTTGAGAGTGAATCCACACAGCGTGTGGATCTCTCCCATCGTGAGAGATTCTGGGAAAGCCTGGAGTGAGTCAGTTGGATGTTTATCACAAAAAACGAGAACCCAGACCAGGTGGGTGAAATTTAGGAAAGAAAAAAAAAAGTTCAAAGCAACTTATCCTTAATTATCTCACTATAATTAAGGCCAAGAAATTGCTATTACAGTTTTTAAGATTCTGTATTTACTGCAGACTAGCATGAAAATTGGTGCTCTTTTGGTTGCTTTGGTCTCGCTAGCTTCACGGGCCTTGATATCAAGTTACCCTCTGCTGAGAACATGTCCTCATGGCATCGCCTCTTTTTCACTGCCAGCACCTTAAAGCACCTTGTAGATTAAGGTATTTTGGTGTGGAAATGGTATGTTCCATGTAATCCCAACACAAAATGTTCCATGGAGTTAAACCAGAAGGATTGAAATGAGACAGTGAGGTTGTTCAGCTTCAAGTGTTATAGAACCCTTTTCCTACAGGTGTGTTGCATGCTCATTGCAATGTTCATGCTGTTGTGGCCTGGGACATGCATGCACATGTGTCCCCAGCACAATTTTGCTTCTGCGCATGCGCAGAGGGACAATTTTCTTTATGAGCATGCTCAGAGAGCTGAAAATTGCAGAAAGTTCTAAAAAAAAAGATGGTGGTGCACACGGAGCCATTGACCAGAATTGCGCAATCAGCAGGCTGCTACTGGAGTGCTGGACCGGACCGCACCAATAGGAGCCCAGCACTGACCACCTCCCTTTGTCCCTGGTCACTGGGCCCTGTGTCTCCTCAACTTTGCTATTTTAGTGGCAAGGGAGACCAGAATTCCAATTCTGTAGCCATTTCCCCCCCACCCATCTAACTAGGTCACCTGATTATCCTAAAACAGTTGATTGGACAAGGAAACTAGCCAATCCTAAGTAATAAACAGATGACTATTGTCAACACTGTCTCCGTTCCGACTTAATTATAGTTCATAAAATCATATACCAAAATGTCCTACCTGTTAACGACTACTTCACCTTCAACCGCAACAACACATGAGCACGAAATCAATTTAAACTAAATGTCAACTGCTCCAAAAAATACAACAGAGTAATCAACGCCTGGAATGCACTACCTGATTCTGTGGTGTCTACTCCTAACCCCAAAACCTTTAACCTTAGACTATCTACAGTTGACCTCTCCCCCATTCTAAGAGGTCTGTAAGGGGCATGCATAAGCGCACCACTGTGCATACTGTCCCTGTCCTATTGTCTTATTTTGTTACTTTTTATCATTACTTATCTAATGTTTTATTTGTACAAATTACCACCCTATAATTGTTTCACTAAATAAACAAATAAAATAAAATAAAATAAAATAAAATAAAATAAAATAAAATAAAATAAAATAAAATAAAATAAAATAAAATAAAATAAAATAAAATAAAATAAAATAAAATAAAATAAAATAAAATAAAATAAAATAAAATAAAATAAAATAAAATAAAATAAAATAAAATAAAATAAAATAAAATAAAATAAAATAAAATAAAATAAAATAAAATAAAATAAAATAAAATAAAATAAAATAAAATAAAATAAAATAAAATAAAATAAAATAAAATAAAATAAAATAAAATAAAATAAAATAAAATAAAATAAAATAAAATAAAATAAATCACACCATTTCTGTTCTAAAATACAAAATAGACATTCCAGCGTAGTGTTGTATTGTTGTGTCTGAGGGGAACCAGACAGGAAATACATTATGAATTAAGCTTAGTTCATTGTAAAGCTGCATTAGAGGAATTTTGGAAGTCTGAAGGCACAAACTTCCTGCCTCCACTTTTATTTATTTCTTTGTTTATTAAATTTATATGCTGCCCACCTCTCTGACAAGTGACCTTTAGCTGATTGATCCATTATGATTAATCCTTCCTAAGTTTATTCCTCTGATCATTAAGGCACTGGAAGCTCCTGCCTCCTTTATCTTATTGTTTCCTTAGATTAGAGGAGAATAGAATTCTTTATTGGCCAAGTGTGATTGGACACACAAGGAATTTGTCTTTGGTGCATATGCTCTCAGTGTACATAAAAGAAAAGATACATTTGTCAAGAATCATGAGATATAACACTTAATGATTGTCATAGGGTACAGATAAGTAATCAGGAAACAACCAATATTAATAAAAATCTTAAGGATACAAGCAAACAAGTTACAGTCATACAGCTATATAGTCATAAGTGGGAGGAAATAGGTGATACAAATGATGAGAAAAAAACTACTAGTAATAGTAGTGCAGACTTAGTAAATAGTTTTGACAGTGTTGAGGAAATTATTTGTTTAGCAGAGTGATGGCATTCAGAAAAAACTGTTCTTGTAGGCAGTCGTCTTGGTGTGCAGTACTCTGTAGCGACATTTTGAGGGTAGGCGCTGAAAAAAGTTATGTCCAGGATGCGAGGGGTCAGTAAATATTTACACAGCCCTCTTTTGACTCATGCAGTATAAAGGTCCTCAATGGAAGGCAGGTTGGCAGCAATTATTTTTTCTGCAATTCTGATTATACTCTGAAGTCTGTGTCGGTTTTGTTGGGTTGCAGAACCGAACCAGACAGTTTTAGAGGTGTCGATGACAGACTCAGTGATTCCTCTGTAGAACTGTATCAGCAGCTCCTTGGGCAGTTTGAACTTCCTGAGTTGGTGCAGAAAGAACATTCTTCATTGTGCTTTTTTGATGACATTATTGATGTTTATTTATTTATTTATTTATTTAATTTATTTATTTATTGGATTTGTATGCCGCCCCTCTCCGTAGACTCGGGGCGGCTAACAACAGTGGTAAAAACAACATGTGACAATCCAATACTAAAAGAGCTAAAAACCCTTATTATAAAACCAATCATACATACAAACATACTATACATAAATTGTAGAAACCTAGGGGGAAAGAATATCTCAGTTCCCCCATGTTAGGTGACCATTTTAGTTCTTGAGATATGATAGAACCTAGAAATGTGAAGATGTCTACTGTTGATAATGTGTTGTCTAGTATTGTGAAAGGTGGTTGGATGGGAGAGTTTTTACCACCATTTCTATGGTTCAGTTCTAGATTGTTCTGGTCATACCACAAGGTTAGTTGTTCAACCTCCCATCTGTAAGCGGTTTCACCATTTGTCTCAAATGACACCAATCACTGTTGTATCGTATGCAAACCTCAGTGGTTTAACAGATGTATCATTTGAGATGCAGTCATTGGTATATATTAGTGTTAAGATATCGTAGCTTGCTGCTGTCATCTTGATTCAGCCGTCATCTTGACTCCGCTGTGTGAAGCTTGACACAACTCTCATACATACACCAAATTCTCGGTACAGTGTTGATAGCTAGATAGCACATATGAAGGTAACTTCTATGTGGCAAGCAAGTGAGCTGAATTTTTTGCTGCCATCTGCTGGTCATTAGTTTGATAGATTATTAGCCCTTTGGCCCTTAGAACCTTATTGTCTCACTACAATAATGATGATCAGCAGGCCCAGTTGCTGCTACAGGACAGGGTGTGCTCCCGCCACATGTTCCAGCTCCTGCCAACCCAGCAGTTCAAAAGCAAGCGACTTCAAGTAAATGTAGAAACATAGAAGACTGACGGCAGAAAAAGACCTCATGATCATCTAGTCTGCCCTTATACTATTTTCTGTATTTTATCTTAGGATGGATCTATGTTTATCCCAAGCATGTTTAAATTCAGTTACTGTGGATTTACCAACCACGTCTGCTGGAAGTTTGTTCCAAGGATCTACTACTCTTTCAGTAAAATAATATTTTCTCATATGGCTTTTGATCTTTCCCCCAACTAACTTCAGATTGTGTCCCCTTGTTCTTGTGTTCACTTTCCTATTAAAAACACTTCCCTCCTGAACCTTATTTAACCCTTTGACATATTTAAATGTTTCGATCATGTCCCCCCTTTGCCTTCTGTCCTCCAGACTATACAGATTGAGTCCATTAAGTCTTTCCTGATACGTTTTATGCTTAAGGCCTTCCACCATTCTTGTAGCCCGTCTTTGGACCCATTCAATTTTGTCAATATCTTTTTGTAGGTGAGGTCTCCAGCACTGAACACAGTTTTTCCAAATGTGGTCTCACCAGCACTCTATATAGCGGGATCACAATCTCCCTCTTCCTGCTTGTTATACCTCTAGCTATGCAGCCAAGCATCCTACTGGCTTTCCCTACCACCTGACTGCACTGTTCACCCATTTTGAGACTGTCAGAAATCACTACCCCTAAATCCTTCTCTTCTGAAGTTTTTGCTAACACAGAACTGACAATACAATACTCAGATTGAGGATTCCTTTTCCCCAAGTGCATTATTTTACATTTGGAAGTAGATAAATGGTTATTATTTTGGTGGGCACTTGACAAGGATGTGAAAGGAGTCCTCCAATTGGGTATCTCCGGATGATGGTGATGCAGGCTAGGACTGCATTTCGTCATGGGGGTTTTCTTTTGGCAGCTTCAGCAAACTACTGCTTCATATTTACTGTATTTTTCGGAGTATAAGATACACCAGAGTATAAGACTCACCCTAGTTTTGGGGAAGGAAAATAGGGGGAAAATCTAGCTACCAGGTATTCATCTGGCTAACATCCTTAGTCTAGGGAGCTTCAGCACATTATTTTATCCCCTGGTGAGGGCTAAAAATAGAAATCTTCTTTGGAGGGAGTAGCAATGAAAAGAAGCATGCAAAGACTTAAGGGTGGAAAAAAAAACTTATTTAGAGTACCAATGAAAAAATCCTGCAAGCCGGGAAGATCATTAGCACTTCATTAGGGCTGAAAAAACCTTTTTTGGGAGGAGTAGCAATGAAAACAAGCCTGCAAGTCAGGAAGAGCCAGGAAGATTGTTAGCATCTTGATAGGTCTGGGGGAAAAAAGCTTCTAAAAAGCTACATTTGGAGTATAAGACGCACCCAAATTTTCAGCCTCTTTTAGAGGGGGAAACGGTGCATCTTATACACTGCAAATATATGGTGAGTGGTTGTCCACCAGGACTCCTAGATTCCTCTCACAGCTACTGCTGTTAAGCCAGGTACCTCCTATTTTATACCTATGTGTATACCTATTTTATACCTAAGTGTAAAAACTTACACTGGTAGTTTTTCCCTTGTTAGTGATGATAGAACCTCATCTTGGGGAAGCTATAATCACAGCCCTTAGTTTCTTGACTATTTCGTTATCCTTAAGCCTGGGAATCTGAACGTTATGTACAATACTGTCATCCATTCATTACAAACTCCGAGTTAGCCAAGAGCTGAGCGCAGAGAATACAAGCCAGAGCTTCCAGTGTGAAATAGCAAGCAGACCTCCCTAAAAAAAACAAACCCCCCCCAAAAAAACCCCCCAACCCAGGAGAAAAGCAAGCAAGGAAAATAATCTCCAGCATCTCCCCACTCTCCACAGCAAGAATATGTGTGCTTTTCCTGGTGTGCATTAATGTGATGCTTTGTTAAACAATGGCAAGTGTTGTATGGCCATTCTTTGCCATGGGATGCTTTTCAAGGAAGAATCCATTGTGAAGCAATTAGGAAATCTGTTGAAATGCCAGCAAAGGTTCATCTCAACCCAATGCCAGATTAACTTTGCTGGCTGCGTTTGTTTCCCCTAAGTAAAAGCCCAGTGACGGTTCCATGCTAGGAAAGCAGCATTGCGGCTGTGGAGGTTCAAAACAGAGCCAAGAGGTAGGGAACACAGCTTGCACATCATCCAACAAGAAAACACACAGACATAGCACCAGAACAGTTCTGTTTGTATATGACTCGCATCCAGCCATGGGTTCCTCCCAATGATGGGCCATCAAATTTTTTTACTACCACACTGTGGGCATGGCTTATGCATTTTCTTTCAACATTTTTCAGTGCAAATTAAGTGCTCTGGGGTGGAGCTCCATTTTCGCTACCCCACTGCATTCCCCCCGATCTGGGAAGTAGCCCACCTCTGATTATCTACTATATAAAGTGTATGTACACATACACACAGCTGTTCTAAAATTATACACATTCAACCTCATTTACTGTGACAGGAAAAATATACCCATAGCCCAACAAGAAAAATGACCTATAAAGCCCTTCATGGCACCGGACCAGATTATCTCAGGGACTGCCTTCTGCTGCACGAATCCAAGCGACCAGTTAGGTCCCACAGAGTGGGTCTTCTCCGGGTCCCGTCAACTAAACAATGTCGCTTGGCGGGACCCAGGGGAAGAGCCTTCCCTGTGGTGGCCCCGGCCCTCTGGAACCAACTCCCCCCAGAGATTAGAATTGCCCCCACCCTCCTTGCTTTTCGTAAGCTTCTTAAAACCCACCTCTGCCACCAGACATGGGGGAACTGAGATACTCTTTCCCCCTAGGCCTTTACAATTTTATGCATGGTATGTCTGTATGTATGTTTGGTTTTATAATAAGGGTTTTTAACTGTTTTAATATTGGATTGTTATAAGCTGTTTTTATTACTGTTGTTAGCCGCCCTGAGCCTACGGAGAGGGGTGGCATACAAATCCAATAAATAAATAAATAGATAGATAGATAGATAGATAGATAGATAGATAGATAAATAAATAAATGGAAAAAAAATCAAAATTTTGTTACCGCTACTGCGTATCTGACCATACCTGTAGGAGCCCACCACTGGTTCCTCTCCCCCATGTGGGGAAACGCCGTCCTGCCAGTGGAAATGGCCCAGGAATGGCACTCTGATAAATTTTGGCAGGGGAATGGCGTGACGGACAGATTCCCAGGCTGAATTTTGCTGTTTTTTTGCTTCTGCGCATACTCAGAAGCAAAAATACTGATGAAAATAGCCCAAATCTCACTCGAAACTCACAAGATTTTGACTATTTTTGCTGGTTTTTGTTTCTGCGCATGATGAGATTTGAACCGCTGACCTACAGATCTACAGTCAGCTTTAGTGGCCTGCAATACAGCACTCTACCAGCTGCGCCACCCCGGCTCTTATTGTGGGGGCAATATGCTGGCTCTGTTAAAAAGTGCTATTGCTAACATGTCGTAAGCCATCCTGAGTCTAAGGAGAAGGGTGGCATAAAAATAGAATACATACACACACACACACACACGCACACACACACACATACATACATACATACATACATACATACATGCATACATAAACTATCAGTTGTCAGGTGTCTTCAAAAATATACCATTAATTTAGTTAGAATGATTATATTGGGATTTCCCCCCTTAAGAGAGAGAGAACACCCTTATATGAGGGACAGGAACTACAAAGTAGGATAAACTAGAGCAAGGGTCCCCAACCTTGGCACCTTTAAGACTTATGGACTTCAACTCCCAGAATTCCTCAGCTGGAGGAACTCTGGAAGTTGAAGTCCACAAGATCATATGCTGCAACATCATATGCTGCAACGTCCTGCCTGCTGGCGACTACTTCAGCTTCAACCACAACAACACAAGAGCACACAACAGATTTAAACTTAATATTAACTGTAAAAAATATGACTTCAGTAACCGAGTTGTTGAAGCGTGGAACTCATTACCGGACTCCATAGTGTCATCCCCAAACCCCCAACACTTTACCCTTAGATTATCCACGGTTGACCTATCCAGATTCCTAAGAGGTCAGTAAGGGGCGAGTACAAGTGCACTAGAGTGCCTTCCGTCCCCTGTCCTATTGCTCTCCTATATCTCCTTCTATTCCTATATCTCTTCTTCTATTCTTTCATTGATATGTTCTATTACTATACCTTCTTTTCTATTATTTCTTAGATATATTTTACTATGAGTATCTCCTCTATAACCTTCATCATGTATTTTACTATGTGTATATAGATATATACCCACTAAAAACCCTCATTGTGTATTGGACAAAATAAATAAATAAATTAAATTCTTAAAATTGTCAAGGTTGGAGATCCCTGAACTAGAGTATGCCAGGAGGATTAGTTTGATTGAGTTGAGCCTCCTGTAATTACCTTTCACTGGGAATCCTTGAAGGAAGAAATTCACCAATTAGATTTCAGTTCCTGCTTTCCCTTTTTGGTGAAAGTTATATCTATTTGGATATATACATAGAGTAATGCAGGAGGATTAGATAAGATACCATAATATATTGTGGCAATTAATGAACCAGATAAATGACGAAGACATGTTTGTAGAAAACAATAGTTTACAGCGGTACAGTACCTCTATATAAGAACGCCTCTACTTACGAACTTTTCTAGATAAGAACCGGTGTTCAAGATCTTTTTGCCTCTTCTCAAGAACCATTTTCCACTTACAAGCCTGAGCCTCCAAAACTGTAACAGGAAACGTCAGGGAGAAGCCTCTGTAGGCCTCTCTAGGAATCTCCTGGGAGGAAACAGGGCCGGAAAATGTGGGGAGAAGCCTCTGTGGGGCCTCTCTAAGAATCTCCTGAGAAGAAACATGGCCAGGAAAGGCAGAGAGAAGCTTCCATGGAGCCTCTTTAGAAATCTCCTGGGAGGAAACAGGGCCTCCATCCTCCCTGTGGTTTCCCCAATTGACACATTATTTGCTTTTACATTGATTCCTATGGGAAAAATTGCTTCTTACAAACTTTTCTACTTAAGAACCTGGTCACAGAACGAATTAAGTTCATAAGTAGAGGTACCACTGTACTCTTCAGTGCAAAATATCTTCTGCTTTAGTCTTATATATACAAGAACTTTACTTTAGCTACTGTATATTCAGCTTACTTACAAGTAGATACTCAATCAATCCAGGTTGTGTAGGACAGTATCCCCATGTCACAATTCAAAGTGTTGGTTATGACCTATAAAGCCCTTCATGGCATCGGACCAGAATATCTCCGGGACCGTCTTCTGCCACATGAATCCCAGCAACTGGTTAGGTCCCACAGAGTTGGCCTTCTCCGGGTCCCGTCGACTAAACAATGTCATTTGGCGGGACCCAGGGGAAGAGCCTTCTCTGTGGCAGCCCCGACCCTCTGGAACCAACTCCCCCTCCAGATATCAGGGTTGCCCCCACCCTCCTTGCCTTTTATAAGCTCCTTAAAACCCACCTCTGTCGTCAGGCATGGGGAATTAAGATATTCCCTTCCCCCTAGGCTTATAAAATTTATGCATGGTATGTCTGTTTGTATGATTGGTCTCTTAAATTGGGGTTTTTAAAATCACTTTTTATATTAGATTTGTTATATTTGTCTTTTTTACTGCTGTTAGCCGCCCCGAGTCTGCGGAGAGGGGCGGCATACAAATCAAATCAAATCAAATCAGATCAGATAGATAGATAGATAGATAGATAGATAGATAGATAGATAGATAGATAGATAGATAGATAGATAAATAAACTACAGCTCTTGACTTTCATGAAAACCGTCTTTGTCCATTACAAGCAATCATTCTTGCTATAGAAGCTAACGAACCTGGCATGATCTCTTCCCACATTATCATTTTTAGAAAGTGTCTTGGATCTTCCATTTCAGTTAAAAGATTTTTACTTTTGTAAACACGACAGGTGGGGCAGAATTATTGTAACTGGATGCAGCCTGTAGTCTCAACTTAGCAGAGGAAAAATCGTGTAACAAAGGCGATGTGAACGTAAGGCCTTGTATGATGAAAACTCTCCAGAGGAAACTTAAAAATATGGCTTTCAGTTACAATACGGATTCCATTCCAGCATTTTCCATGCTCACATGCAGTGTAGGTTTTCGAAGCAGGAGAGCATTTTTTATGATGTTCTAAATGTTTTGAAATACTTAGGTTTTGAACTATTCAGTGGAACATATTTTTTGGAGGAAAGTCTGACATATTCCCCAAATATGCTAAACAATTGTTGAAGAAAATGGTGTTGGATGATGGGAAACTATCTAAATTTTTGAGGTCCAAGCCAAATGCAATTATCGCACAACATTTCATTTGGAATGTAAAATTAAGCTTTCTGGGCAGTGTGAGCTTCTGTGTGTATGTGTGTATGTGTATGTGTGTGTGTGTGCGAGAGAGTAGTGGGTTCTAAATGCTTTTGCTTCTGGTTCACATGCACAAAAGCATCCTGGGCAGGTGGACGAAGCCTTCCACTGCTGCTACTGGTTTGCAGAACTGGGCCAAACTGGAAGCAATCCATCACTGGGGTGTGTGTGTGTGTGTGTGTATGAAATATACTATCTTCGGAGAGGGGCGGCATACAAATCTAATAAATAATTATAGTAATAATAATAATAATAATAATGATGATAATAATAATAATAATCATCATCATCATCACCATCACCATCATCATCATCATCATCTTTTCATTATTCACACTACAGTATACAATCAACATCAATAAACATTATCATGCTTTACTCAATAATTTAGCCACACAAAGTTCCATAAACATTGTCATTCTACTCTTTCCTCATTGTCTTATCTCTAGTCTTAGATTAACCACAAATAGGGAATGGATTGGTCCTCCTCCAGCTTCTTCTTGGCAGTACTGGGATAGTCAAATATTCTTTCTCCACCTCCTTCCCTCCCTCATTCACTGGTCCAAAGGTTCTTTGATATTTCAACTGAGTTTAAAATGTCATCTGGCAATATTACATATATTGTTATTCCAATGAGGAATGCACCATACATTGCCATGTCTATTCTCAAGCCTCAGTCAGTAGATGATAGGGATGTAGCAAATGCAGATGCATTCCAGCTCTTTCTGCTTGTTTTCTCTACTGTAAATATACAGTAAGTATTTCACAACCTGGTTGGTGTCCTCCTGGACCAGATCACAAATATTTAGGGAGGAGAAAAGGAGTTCCTGTGGATTTTACTCCACTAGTCATTGCTTACTAGAGAGGGTGGTGCTCATCTCCATTTTGAGGTCCATGAGCAGTGAAGGGCTATCAAATTTTTTTACCACCATACTGTGGGCGTGGCTTATGCATTTTCTTTCAACATCTTTCAGTGCAAATTGGGTGCTCTGGGGTGGAGCTCCATTTTCGCTACCTCACTGCATCCCCCCTTGTCCGGGCAGTAGCCCAGCCCTGCCCATGTATTAGCGATGTCTAAAGACATTTCTGCAGTCATGTGGACAGCATGACAGCATGGAGCACTGTTTCAGCCCCACTGATGTGGTACCTGATTGTCTAGTCACATGTATCTACTTTTGAACTGTTAGACATGCAGGAACTAGATAAAGATGGATGTCCGCTCTCACAATGCTCAGGTTCTCGAAAACATCCCATCAAATGGAGTGGAGGAAGATTGGAAACTTTTGAAAAATAAGATACTGGAAGTACAATCATATGCAATTTGGATAATTGGGGTCACCTTAGAAAACCATAGCAGGGGCAGGTTCCTCTTACTGTTTCCTACCTGTGCACATCACGATGTTGTGTGCATGTCCCCATGTGCAATTTTGTGTCTGTGCATGCTCAGAGGGACAATTTTACTTCTGTGCACGCTGAAAAATCACTGAAAATTAGGAAACAAAGATGGTGGTGTGCATGGACTGGCGAAGACAGCACCGGAGTTGTTCTGCCAAAATTGTGTAATTGGCAGGCCACTACCAGAGCAGTGCACTGGACTGTATTGGTCGGAACCTACCTCTGATGCATAGCTAATTTTGAATGTGCTAAGAGCTACTTGTATTAGAAGTGGTAAACTGGTACCAAGTCTGCGGAGAGGGGCGGAGAGGGGCGGCATACAAATCTAAATAATAAATAAATAATAAATAAATAAACAACAAGGTAGCTAACATGAAGATGCTTCCACAAGTAGCTAATATTGGTAAAAAGATAATTTAGAAAGGCTAAAGCAGAAAAGACATTTATGTTGCAAGGCTAGTGGAACCTTTTGACTTTTGCCCAAAGGAGAACTATTCAAAAAGATCTGAATGTAACATTCCACAAACCGGAGAACAGCAGTTTAAGGAAAATAAAGAGATAGTTAGGAAGCACCCGGTTATCATGAATAAGTGTAAGTTTCCAGAACCATGCCAGTCATACCTGAGAGTTGTCATGAACCTTGAGGGTGTCATCTTAGAGCCGTTTTCTTTGAAAAAATCACGAAGGATTCAGCTTTGAAAAATCATGAAGGATTGGTGGCAGAGGATTGAGTATTGAGCAACCATTCCTGTCTTTAAAAATGGGGGGGAGGGGGAAGAGAAAAAGATACTTTTAATCAGCAGTCAGCTTGACATTCATACCAGGCAAAATTGTGTAAGAGAGGATCATGCAGTGACTTTGTGAGCATACTAAAAAAAATGCATTGCTTGGTCGGCGTCAGCATGGATTTATCAATCATAAATTAGGACAATCCAAAGTGATCTCTTTTTTTTGATTGAGTGACTGGATTAGAGGCCACAGGAATGTGGTAGTCATAATCTGTCTGTCTGTCTCTCTGTTTGTCTGTCTGCCTACCAACCTACCAACCTACCAACCTACCAACCTACCAACCTACCAACCTACCAACCTACCAACCTACCAACCTACCAACCTACCAACCTACCAACCTACCAACCTACCAACCTACCAACCTACCAACCTACCAACCTATCTAATCTATCTAATCTATCTGTCTGTCTGTCTGTCTGTCTGTCTGTCTGTCTGTCTGTCTGTCTGTCTGTCTGTCTGTCTGTCTGTCTGTCTGTCTATCTATCTATCTATCTATCTATCTATCTATCTATCTATCTATCTATCTATCTATCTATCTATCTATCCTGTATGCCACCCAACTCCTTGAGGACTCTGGGTGGCTTACAACAAAGATAAAAACATCGTAAATATCAAAACCATCAAAAACATATATTAAAAACATTTAAGAGAGATATACGTCATTCATTTCTGGCTGGATCTTATAAGGATATAATGGTGAGATCAATGGCCGCTGGCCTACCGGAAGAGCCAAAGGCTGACTCCTACCAAATGATGCATTTTTTTTAGTATGCTCACGGAGTCACTGCATGATCCTCTCTTACAGAATCAAAGCAACTACTTCCGCCAGTAAGGTCATGATCACTGTGTTTTGGGACTGTGAGGGTGTCATACTCATTTATGTGATGCCAAGAGGCAGCACCATTAATTCTGAAGCTTATGAGAAGACATTAAGACTGTATGACTGAAACTCATTGCTTGTATCCCAAGATTTTTATTCATATTGATTGTTTCTTCTTTGCTTATTTGACCCCTATGATAATCATTAAGTGTTGTACCACATGATTCTTGACTAATGTATCTTTTCTTTTATGCACCAAGACAAATTCCTTGTGTGTCCAATCACACTTGGCCAATAAAGTATTCTATTCTATTCTATTCTATTCTAACCTAACTCAAGAAGCACTTCCAGCGACATCAGCACCATAACAACCCAGGTGAATGTTTGATTCAGTACGATAACGCTTGGCCTCACACAAGTTTGAGGACTTCAGAACACATCACTAAACAGGGTTGGACAGTGCTACACCATCCATCCTACAGGCCTGACCTAGCTCCGTCAGACTTCCACTTGTTTGGGCCATTAAAGGATGCCATTCCTGGAAGACATTTTGAAGATGGTGAAGAGGTGATTCGCACAGTGCAGAAAGGGCTTCATGACCAGAACAAGGAGTAGTACCAACAGGGCGTACACACCCTTGTGTCTCGCTGGAGGAAGGGCATAGAACAGAACGGAGATTATGTGGAAAAATAGGGAGTGTAGAAGAAACATCATCCTTTCTTGTGTGTAAATTTCATTGTGTTCAATAAATAATTGTTGAAGAAAAAAATGTGGTGCATTACTTTCTGGGCAAACCTCATATAATGGTCCTCCTAAAAACACTGTCCTCCTTGGCCATTAAAAATTTGCCGCATTTGTTATAGAAACTAACTTGACGTGGTAATAATTATGCTAACCTTTGCTAATGCTTAGCATTTTGCTAATATTTCTGGTTTCCAGAATCCCAGCTGAAAGTCACTGCTTCAACACTTTATCATATGGAAATAGCAGAAGGTATTTGCTTTTATGGTGCTGTTACTGGGTGATGAGCTAACATTTTCTAACTATGATGAGATTCGGGAATCAGAGGCTTTACAAGAACTCAGATTAATGTTTGACAAATTGCATGAAATTCCTGAGGATGTTAGAAATAGAATGCTACTTTTCCTATGTCAGAAAGGTGGGGGGGACTTGTGATAATTCTATTTTCTTTCCTCTGGTTACGGGAGAAATTCAATGTTTATAGTAACCTAGCAAGTCTACTTTACACTTCTCCATGACCAAGTCAACATTTAATATATGTTGTTTATTTGAAATATATCTATTCCAGGCTTTTCCAGATATATGCCCGAATTTGCTCATATCAGTTCTTGAGAAATAATGTGAAACACAGTCACCAAAGAAAACTCAGAGTACCAACATTCATTAATAAATAGGCAGCTGAAGAAGTTTTTAAAAGATCCAGTACCAACAAAAGAAAACTCCCAGGCTTGAGTTTCCTGAAATTTCCATTTTATTAGAGATGTCATATTGGCACCTCTGGGAAACCCTGAATCTGAAAGCTTCTGGTTTTCCACACCCAAACAAAAATTCAAGTCCCTGCTCCAATACCCACCTGTCCATCACATTGTCCAATCAATGCACCATCCCAACTGGAGATGCCTCCCAGACACACCGCTCCAGGTGCAGGGCAGTCTGACCTTGACTCTCTTGGAGAAAGGAATGTTATTTTAACATATCTCCCCAGCCACACAATTCCCCCCTCCTAATTTCCCCAAGAACTAAATGTGACAGGCCTGAAGATCCAATGCCCAAGATGGTTTCTATGTCTGACATCCAGCATGATTCAGAAATGGACTCTGACAATAGACTGATGTTCCTGAAGAACTGAATGTCATAGAATGGTATCAAACTGCATTGTCTTCCCTGTGTCTTTTCAGTCAGCCTATTGTTCTAATTTGTGAGAAAAGTTGAACTGTCAGCATTATTTTTTTTAAATCTACCTTGGGAAACCTTGACTGGCAGCTATAAGAGAAGGACATTTGACAAAATGAAGTTTGGCTTCTGACACAGGAGTCCTAAAATGGGGGGGGGGAGAGAATGTGACAATAAGAATAATCTTAATGTAGGGAAAGTCACTCACTCTCAAGTCTCTAAGTCTCGGCTGGGCATCTATGGATCCTTTACAACCTGTGAACTTCAACTCCCAGAATTCCTGAGCCAGGGGGCATAGTTCCTCACCCCTGCTCTAAGGGCTTTAAAAATCAAAACTAGTTCTTTGAGCTGGCTTCAGAAACCAATGCGAAGGATAATCAAAGTCGAGCTATTAATACCGATTAGCCTTAGTCACGCAATGATTGTTACATGGAGTTATTTATTAAATTTATTAATATTCCATCGACTTCTGAGCCATATTCAATTGAATAAAAAACTTAAATTCCAGCTCATCATCTATGTTCCAAAGTAGCACAGGACAACATATTCTTTAGAGAATTTCAAAATCAGTTTTAGACTCAAGAATTTAAAACACTCACAGGAAATGCGATAGTGGCCGTAAATTAATATAGAAATGCTAAAACTCATAAAATACCCAATTGACGTTTGTCTAGCACTGAAGGCTTCCTTAGAGGGAAGTCAAATTTCTTGAGGGAGACACTTCAAAGTGAAATTGCATAATCCCAGAAAACCATTAATCTTCCCATCACTGTCTAAACTTCAGAAGACCTTACTGGAAAAAAAAATGGGCTGATATTTTAAGCTCTGATTACATCATTGAAAATATGATACCATCTACAGTTGCTAAGCTCACTTTGAAACCCAAATGACAACAATAATTATTCCCTCCTGATTTCTAAAACCTAGTTGATTCTGGAATGTACCATTTCAGACTGCAATGATCTGTGTGTCCATTTATTTTATTTAGTTTGTCAAAACATGTACGAGATAACAGGTATACACATGGAAACATGGAAAGGAACACAAGAAATGGGTATGAATAAATGGGGACAATAGGACAGGGATGGTAGGCATGCTGGTGCACTTATGCACGCCCCCTTACAGACCTCTTAGGAATGGTGTGAAGTCAACAGTAGACAATCTAAGGTTAATGTTGTGGGGATTTGGGGAAGAAATTGAGTCAGGTAGTGTATTCCAGGCATTGACCACTCTTGCTAAAGTTGTATTTTCTGCAAGTGAGTTTGGAGTGGTTTACCCTGAGTTTGTATCTATTGTGTGGTCTTATATTATTACGTTTGAAGCTGAAGTAGTCATTGAAAGGTGGGATGTTCTTCTGATCTTCAGGTTGGAGAAGATTGCCCTTCTTCTTTGGCAGTGGTGGGTTGTTGCCAGTTTGGGACAGTTCTATAGACTTTATAGAACTGGTGGTAGATTTTAGGAGAAACCTGTCCATACTTCCACCTCTTGCAATGCTAGACAACACAGTATCAACAGTAGAGAAATTCAAATTTCTAGATTTGATCACATCGCAAGGTCTAAAATGGACACCTAACATCAAAAACATCATTAAAGAAGCACAACAAAGAATGTTCTTTCTGTGCCAACTCAGAAAACTCAAACTGCCCAAGGAGCTGCTGATTCAGCTCTGCAGAGGAATTATTGAGTCTGTCATCTGCACCTCTATAAGTATCTGGTTTGGTTCTGCAACTCAACAAGACAGACAGATAATTAGAACTGAAAAAAACAATTGCTGTGTAGGTTGACCCAGCCATCTTGCATTTCCATACGTGAACTTCCTAGCACCCTTGACCCTCATGCCGTCTTCCAAAATCTGTTGTTCCGTGCTCTCTTGCTCCCCAAAGGCAGCATCACCAGAAGGGAAATATGCAGCCCCTCTCCTCCAATTCTTTCTCCGCGCCTCCCATTTCTATGTTCTGATGCTGGAGTTGGAGAGGCAGAGAAGTCGGCAGCGGCTGCTGCTATCTGGCCTCGACATGCCTTCCATTGAGGACCTGTATATTGCATGAGTCAAAAAGAGGGCTGTGAAAAAATTTACAGTCACCTCACATTCTGGACACAAACTGTTTCAACTCCTACCCTCAAACAACGCTATAGAGCACTGCACACCAGAACCACTAGACACAAAAACAGGTTTTTCCCGAATGCCATCACTCTGCTAAACAAATAATTTCCTCAATACTGTCACACCATTTACTAAATCTGCACAACTATTAATCTTATCATCGTTCCCATCACCCATCTCCTCCCACAAATGACTGTATGACTGTAACTTTGTTGCTTACAATTTATATTGATGGTTCCTAATATGACTGGATTGCTTATTTGTACCCAGACAATCGTTAAGTGTTGTACCTTATTACTCTTGATGAACTTATGTTTTCTTTTATGTACACTGAGAGCATATGCACCAAGACAAATTCCTTGTGCAAATTCCAATCACACTTGGCCAATTCTATTCTATTCTATTCCATTCCATTCCATTCCATTCCACTCCACTCCATTCCATTCCATTCCATTCCATTCTACAGTATTTTGTCTGGAGCTCTAAGGTTACGATGGTGGCACGAGGGTATGTGGAAAAAATACATTTTTTTTCTATACTTTTTGCTGGGCAGTCTGCTGCGCCCTGAATGCTCAGCTAGACTTTGTCCTCCTATTGCTGTGTAGGTTGACCCAGCCATCTTGCATTTCCATACGTGAACTTCCTAGCACCCTTGACTCTCATGCCGTCTTCCAAAATCTGTTGTTCCGTGCTCTCTTGCTCCCCAAAGGCAGCATCACCAGGAGGAAAATATGCAGCCCCTCTCCTCCAATTCTTTCTCCACGCCTCCCATTTCTATGTTCTGATGCTGGAGTTGGAGAGGCAGAGAAGTCGGCAGCGGCTGCTGCTATCTGGCCTCGAGCCTTGAACCGACCCACTAATGAGGGCCAGGTTTGTTTCCAAGCCTACAGCAGTTGCCAAGAAGACATCCTTACTACAAGACGGGAAAAGAAATCCACGTCAAGCACGACTTCCCCTGCCTTTTAAGTTCAGCAAGTAATGGTAGGGAAGTATGTTAATGACGTTCATTTGCACCCATTTCTCTGCATCATCTGCTGTCTTTTAAAAAAATAGAGCTTCAAGATTGGTCATAATTTGCCGTGAAAGTGAGTTTTAAGCTTAATGCACACTAGCCTGGCTGTAGGGGCCATTCACATGTTTGCCAGTCTTAGTCACTGTTAGAAAACTTTAGAAAGCAGCCCAGAGCTGTCTCCCTCTCTCTCCCTCTCCCTCTCCCCTCCCTCTCTCTTTCTCCCCTCCCTCTCTCCCTCCCTTTCTCTCCTTCTCCTCCTTCTCCCCACTCTCTCTCTCCCCTCCCTCCCTCTTTCTATCTCCCCTCCCTCCCTCCCTCTCTCTCCCTCCCCTCCCTCCCTCCCTCTCTCTCCCTCCCCTCCCTCCCTCTCTCTCCCCTCCCTCCCTCCCTCTCTCTCCCTTTTTACTTTTTACTGAAAATCTTTCCAAAAGGAATAACAAAAGTAAAAAGATTCTTGTGCACTTTAAGAATAGATTTCTAACTGCATAAACTTTGGAAGATGAAGACCAACATCTGGTAGAAAGACACTTAGAGAGAAAGAAACTGCTCGGCAGAGGTCAGAGATAAAAGATGAGCCAATTCTGTGAGCCAATAGGGGGGTTGCTGTTGGGCTTTAGAAAACTTAGTGACCTGGGTTTAAGGAATTCCTGCTCAGTGGCCTTTGCAGCTCACCCATCCCCAGCACCACTTCCCTCATGGGATTGTTCTACAAGGCCAAACGAGAATAATTGTATACAGAATAATTCCACAATAATTCCACATTGGAGCAACTCCAGTGTCTTGCCATATAGGGAATCCAGTTTGGTCTAATAGTTAAGGGAAGATTGTGAGTTCAAGTATCACCTTAGCCATGAAGGCTAGCTGGGTGACTTTGAGCCAGTCTAACCCAACTCAGAGAGTTGTTGTTGTGGAAGAAGTAGTAGTAGGCAGGGGTGGGCTACTGCCCGGACATGGTGGAATGCAGTGGGGTAGCGAAAATGGAGCTCCACCCCAGAGCACCCAATTTGCACTGAAAGATGTTGAAAGAAAATGCATAAGCCATGCCCACAGTGTGGTAGTAAAAATTTTGGTAGCCCTTCACCAGTAGTAGTAGTAGTAGTAGTAGTAGTACTACTACTACTACTAGTAGTAAATTGTTTTGAACATATTTGCTGCCTTACTTGTAAGAATAATATTTTTTCCTTGGATTATTGAGCAGGTGATTTTGTTTTTATTTTCCTTAGCAAACTTCCAGCTGCCAGTTTTGTAGCTGCTCTAATTCAAATCCAAGAGTTCAGTAATGAGCCGTAGCTGGTACGACTTGGATCATCGATTAGTTAGTAAAAGCGATGATGCATGCACAGGCCCGCACGGCCCCGCACAAGATTTGATTGCTGTGCACGCACAGCAAGTGAAATATCGCATGAGGATGCTCGCATGTGTCAGATTTTGACAATTTGGGGAGGGGGGTTGCTTCTGCGCAGCTGCAGAAACAAAGATATTGGCAAAAATTGTTGAAATCCTGCATGTGGGAGCGTCCTGGTGTGAGATTTTGCTTCTGTGTCCATGTGCAAAAGCTGAATCTTGCGCCGTGGGCATGCACCCACACCAGATGCCCTCGTGCATCCGCACCTGCCACCGGGAGTGTACTGGGAGCACTGGTGGTGGGCAGCCCGTCAGTGCAAGAGAAGCACCTGAAGGGAAGTAAGAGATTGTGGGCCTTTGAACTTTTTCCTTAACTGTTCCTTCTCTGAAATGAATATTGGTCAGAGATATCCAATTTTAGGAATGATGCTTCATGTGTATTACTGTGACTACCTTTTAAAATAACTTTTTATGGGGTTTTAGTTTTATAATGTTTTAGTTTTAGAAAATGTTCAACTTCTTTTATCCCTTTGTATCTATTTATATTGCATTTTTATAATTGTTGTAAGCCGCCCTGAGTCCTTTGGGATTGGGCAGCATAGAAGTCAAGCCAGCCAGCCAGCCAGCCAGCCAGCCAGCCAGCCAGCCAGCCAGCCAGCCAGCCAGCCAGCCAGCCAGCCAGCCAGCCAGCCAGCCAGCCAGCCAGCCAGCCAGCCAGCCAGCCAGCCAGCCAGCCAGCCAGCCAGCCAGCAAGCAAGCAAGCAAGCAAACAATGAGGGCCATCCCTGTCCTAATGTCCTATTGTCCTCTTTTATTGTTACTTTTTCCTGATGTTATGTTTATGGAAACTACTACTATCCTATACATGTTTGACAAACAAACAAACAAACAAAGAAACAGCAGTTTCTTTCATACTTCCTTGATTATCTTGTCGCCAGAAGTAGGAGTCACATAATGTAACAATTGGTTCACCCAGCACCAAAAACATGAGTGCGGCCTTCCGTTTGGCCTTCCGTGCATGAACACGGCTTCAAAGACACGGTGATATACGATGGGATGGCACCATGGTGGATTGGCGGGCCACTGCTTGGAACTACCAGTTGGTCCAAACTGGCAGCATTCCACCTGGAAGCAAAATATCTCTCTGCGTGAGAGAAAAATATCCCAGTGGCCAGTCAGGGCCCACATAGTTGACCTTCTCCAGGTCCAATGCCATCTGGTAGGGGCCTAGGGGAAGGGCCTTCTCTGTGGCTTCCCCGGCCCTTTGGAATGAGCTCCCCCCAGAGATTCATACTGCCTCCACTCCCCCTGCCTTCTGCAAAGTTTTGAAGACCCATCTCTGCCTTGGGGCCATTGGAACCTGACATCTTGCCCCGACCAATCAATGAATGTTGGATGTATGATGTGTGGACCTGTTGACGTGCAGTTTTAACTGTGGGGTTTTTAGATATATAGTTTTATGTAGATTTCTAATATGTTATAAGTTGCCCTGAGTCTCAGGAGAAAGGAGGCATAGAAATGGAACAAACAAACAAATAACCAACCAACCAACCAACCAACCAACCAACCAACCAACCAACCAACCAACCAACCAACCAACCAACCAACCAGGTTAGGATTGGGAAAGCTTCATTCAGTTTAATACTTCTTAGTCTAACTAACTTAAACCTAAAACATTGCTGGGAACATTAATGGGCAAACAAAGCCAGATTATTTAGCAAATATTCCTTTGAAAAAGACCAGTGTATAAATATAAACTGTGATGTGCCATTGGGGCTTATTTCAAGGTATTGTTAACATTGATGTCCTAAAAGAGTTTCCGCAGGGGGTACCATCACTCAGCAGTTAAAGACACTGAGCTTTTGTCAGCTGGAAGGGTGACAGCCCTGGTTCAAGACTTGAGTACGGCATGACAGGGTGAGTTCTCGTTACTTGCCCCAGCTCATGCCCATCGAGCAGTTAAAAAACATGCAAATGTAAGTAGATAAATAGGTACCACTAAGATGAGAAGGTAACAGCGCTCCATGTGACTTGGTGTATAGTTGTGCTGGCCACATGACCATGGATATGTCTTCAGACAGTGCTGGCTCCCTTAGCTAAGAAATGGACATGAACATCACAGTCCCTCCACCCCCCACCCCCCCTGAGTCAGACACAACTGACAGGGAAAATATTTATCTTTACCTTTCAAAAAATTTCAGCCAAAATCTTTACATGAGTTTCTCCCAGTACACATAAACTGTACTTGTGAGATTCATGAGATCTTCTTGCTTTGAACATGGAGCACTTCTCACATTAAGAACATCCTTGTTTGGTAGGGTTTTCACAATGGTGGATAGGTTTATCTTGAATTATATCTGTCGGTGGTTGTTGGTACACTTTCCACTTTCAGCTTTCTAAAACTTTAATTCTTATGCACAATTGATATCTGCCTGTCTGTCTGTCTGTCTGCCTGCCTGCCTGCCTGCCTGCCTGCCTGCCTACCTGCCTGCCTAGATCTATCTATCTATCTATCTATCTATCTATCTATCTATCTATCTATCCATCTATCTATTTTGTGGAGTACTTTAGGATTTCCCCCCATATTAGAAAGCAGAAAACAGTGAGGACAACAATGCCAAGAGCCAAGGTGGTGCAATGGTTAGAGTGCAGCACTGCTAGCTGTAGTTCAGCAGTTCAAATCTCAACACCGGCTCAAGGTTGATTCAGCCTTCCATCCTTCCAAGGTGAGTAAAATGAGGACCCAGATTGTTGGGGGCGATATGCTGATTCTGTAAACTGCTTAGAGAGGGCTGTAAAAGCACTATGAAGTGGTATATAAGTCTAAATGCTATTGCTATGCTATCGCTTCCTCTGTTTTTCTCTTTTCATTTTGTGGAAATGCTGCATAAACCAAGAGATTAAGAGGCTATGCTGAAATTCCTCAATTTTTCCCAGGAACTTCTTTCCCTAGAGACCATGGCTTCTCAGCAAGGGATAGCATCTAGCCCAAAGCTAAGTAGAAATAAACCTGGTTAGGGCTTGGATAGCAGACATCAAGGAACTGAAGGGCTGTAGATAAAATGGGAAATTCTAATCAACATCTTGAAAGCAGCCATGGAACAGCACTTTCCTGTTGTTGCCAAGAATCAAAATAGCCTCATCAATGTAGTCATCAGGGTGAGTCACACAGCCTCTGACAGACTTGGCATCAGCCTTGTGTGATAAACTAAGCATGGTCATTTCTATCTAGTTCATACTTGGATGGGAGACCATTTGGTAATCCAAGGTCTGTAGATTAAACTGGGAAGTTGAATGAAATTCTGGAGCCTCAGAGTCAAGAAAACTAATGGAGAGGGTAAATTTGATTGGAGAGCTTGTCTTTTAATGCAGGATTCAGTACACACTGTCTTTGTTCAGCAAAGTCTTGAGTTCCAAGGCCAAGTAAACCCAAGGTCCCCTTCTCTCCTTTCAGAACAGAATAACAACAGGACCTTCTGGCTGCTCAGGCAGGAAACCCCTATATCTATAAATGGTTGTTCTATCTCCAGTGTTGGATCATTCACAGGTTTTGGAGGCAGAATAACTTCTGATTGTTCTGTCAGGAATTTTCTCCTTAGTTCTAGGTTGGTTCTCTCTTTGATTAGTTTCCATCCATAGTTTCTTGTCCTATTTCCTGGTGCTTTGGAAAATAAGTTGACCCCTTCTTCTTTGTGGCATCCTTTCAAATATTGGAATGCTGCCATCATGTTACCCCTGGTGCTAATGAAAATTAAATTAGACATACCCAATTCCAACAACCATTCTTCATGTTTTAGCCTCCAGCCCTCTAATCATCATATAATAATAATAATAATAATAATAATAATAATAATAATAATAATAATAATAATAATAATAATAATAATAATAATAATAACAACAGCAGCAGCAGCAGCACAGCAGCAGCAACAATAACAACAACAGAGTTGGAAAGGACCTTAGAGGTCTTATATTATTATTATTATTATTATTATTATTATTATTATTATTATTATCATTATCATTATTATTATCATTATTATTATTTATTGGATTTGTATGCCGCCCCTCTACGTAGACTCGGGGCGGCATATAAATAGTCCAACCTCCTGCTTAGGCAGGAAACCCTACGCTACTTCAGACAAATGCTTATCCAACATCTTCTTAAAAACTTCCAGTGTTGGAGTATTCACAACTTCTGGAAGCAAGCTGTTCCACTGATCAACCGTTCTGATTGTCAGGAATGTTCTCCTTAGTTCTAAGTTGCTTCTCTCCTTGTTCAGCGTCCACACATTGCTTCTTGTTCTACCCTCAGGTGCTTTGGAGAATAGGTTGACTCCTTCTTTGTGGCAACCCCTGAGATACTAGAACATTGCTATCATGTCTCCCCTGGTCCTTCTTTTCATTAAACTAGCCATGCCCAGTTTCTGCCACCATTCTCCATATGTTTTAGCCTCCAGTCCCCTAGTCATCTTTGTTGCTCTTCTCTGCACTTTTTCTAGAGTCTCAACATCTTTTTAAAAAAAACAAAAAACATTGTGGCCACCAAAGTTGGAAGCACTATTCCAACCCTTTTCATCCCTGTCGGGGTAGCTTCAGTCTGATCCAGCAGGAACAGTCAACCGGTTCCCTGGCTTTCCCAGAATTAAGGAATAAGGGACTTTATAATGCAAGACTGGAGCAACGGCTGGGAACGGGTCTCTCTCCTTTTCCCGCCTGGCTCCACCCTTCCCCCCGAAGGAAGGGCTGCCAATGCGCGCGGGGAGGGGGCTTGAGAGGAGGAGCGCTTGCGGTCGAGCGCGCGGCTGGACCGGGGATCGCCTTCCAGGTAGACGGCTACAAATTGTCTGCTTGGAATTCTTAGGTCGCGGCCGCGTTTCCTCCGTTGGCTGATTGACAGCCCGCGCGTCGGGCTCTGTATAAAAGCGGGCGAGCGCAAGGCTTTGGGGAGTCACTTCAAAAAGGCATCCCAGCCGGCCGCTCCTTCCCAGCGCACCCCCGGCCGAAGGGCAGCGCTTTAAAAAGGGAGCTGGGCTTCCCTACAAAAGCCGGACAACTTTGGTCTCCTGGTCTTGGATTTGGCAGCAAATTAACCCCGCAGGTTCGTGAGAACTGAGAAGGCTCCTGGAGGCAGGTAGGACGTTTGATAGCCAATTGCTCCTCGGAGAGGTGCGCAAGAGGAGGGAGAGAGAGAGAGAGAAAGAGAGAGCGAGAGAAAGAAAGAAAGAGAGAGAGAGAGACAGAGAGAGCGAGAGAGAGAGAGACAGAGAGAGAAAACTTCAGACAGTTTGTTCGTCGGGAAGCGCCGACACGTGGCTTAGAGGAGTCTCTTCCTTCGTTCCTTCGTTCCCTCCTTCGTTCTTCTTTCCCCTTCTTTCTTTCTTTCCTTCCTTCCTTCCATCCTCTTCCTTCCTTTCTTCTCCTTCCTTCCTTCCACATCCTTCCTTCCTTCCACATCCTTCCTTCCTTCCTTCCTTCCTTCCTTCCTTCCTTCCTTCCTCTGCACCCCCACCCCAACGAAACTCCCGGAGCGGAACTGAAGGTGGTAAAGGCAGTGGCAGGAGAGGACAAAGAGTTCTTGGGTTCCGACGGGCATCTCGCGCGACTCATTCACGGAGCAGCTGTTTGACTGTCTGTCCCGACGCGGTTCTTCGGGACCTGTCTCAGGGATGTTGGGCCAGAATTCAAGTTTTCACTCCTTTTTTCTCCCTCCCATCCATAACACGCCGACTTTCTAATGTTCTTACCCGCAGACACTCATTAGTAAGAATTCAGGTTTTCTCTAACACCCTCTCGTAAAAAACGAGCGAGCTTTTCAAAGGAGGAATTTTTTAAAAAGAAAATTAAAACTTCTAAAGATAGTGGGTTTTTTTAAAATAGAGAGTTTTTTTTTTTTAAACCTGTCTATTAAAGAAAAGGCACAATCTAGCGCTGGGGCGTTTTTTCTTCTTCTTGCCCCAAGTCCTTTTAGATGGGAAGAAATGGGAGCTAGATGCAGGGGAGGTTGGAGGCGTGCTCCTACCCCCAAACCGAAGCATTAAATCTTTGGTCAGAACTGTCCAGTATCTAGTGCTGTGCGTGCAGAAGTAGGCAAGGCAAGTAGGCAAGGCTATACGTGTCTGTCTTGAGTCTGGAGAGTATTTGTAGAAAGGAAGAAAGCTGCGTTCTCCACCCAACACAAGACACAAGAGCATCTTCTGTGCACAGTCTGTGAAACAAACAAACAAAAATCCGGTATAAGATTTTCCATTGATTTGATTGAGTTTAGATCTGGGCACCATCCTTTCAATTTGGGAAGGGGGAACTTGATAGTTTTCAGGAATGACTGCTTGAAACGTTAGCAAAGTTGTTAGCACTCAGAATGGATTTTCAGCACAACCTTTCTGCTTACTGCTGGGTTCCTAAGGACAGATCCATGGTCCATAAACCTTCCTCTCAAAGTATAATCAGGGTACAATGAAAAAAATTAGCCTTTGCAAGAACACAAATTTATACTGTACTGCCTATAGATGTAAAAAAAACACCATTAAATCTCTCACTCGGTTGAAATAGTGCTTAACTTTATCTTGCATGGGAATTATACTTATAATGTATGTGTGTGTATGTTAATATGCAGTTTTCTCTGTTTTTAATACTACTTTGTGAAGATTTGCATGTTTGTCATATCAACATTTTTTACTTGCGATTTTTTTTAAACTGGCTATGAATTTTCAGGCTCTGGTGTGCAAGAAATAACCCAGTTATGAGATCTATAGTACAATCTTAAATAGAAGTACTAAATTTATGTTCTACCTTTTTTTTTAACTGCAGATCATATTAAAAATTTCAACCCTGGAGTTAACAGTTCAGTAATGAAACATTCTGTTAGCAATTAATTATTCAATAAGACTTCCAAGATCTCTATACAGGACTGTGGTTGAAAACTTATATTTATAGTTAGATCATGAAATCTAAATATTTTTTATGACTGAAGAAGTCTGTGAAAATACAATAGATCAAAATGAATAGTGCTTTTATGTACAACAACAGATATAAGAGAAATAAGCTGTCTGCTATTTCTCCAGTGATCAGTGTGTGCACATATGTATGCATAAGTATTTTGTGTAGATGAAACATTAGCACACGCTATAGATATGGAACCCTGCTGGAAATATCATTATCTTCTAAGAATGTAACTCTGTAGCTGGCCAGTAATGGTTTTAAGAGATTCAATAGCTAATAGACAATCCAGCACCCAGACGTCTCAGTGAAAACTCTTGAAGGAATTCTGCCCATATCATATATCTGCTTCCTTGAATATATTAAGGAGGGTCTCTTCTTGACTAATTTCCCTGCATTTCAAATGAGCCTTTTTACTACTGTCATAATCAATCCCAGACCAAGTGTAGGCATGGCCAAAATAAATGCATTGATCCATTGCAGTAGCAGGGTATTATATATTCCCTATACACAGCAAATGAGAAATGTTATATTTGACCACACAGAGGAATATTTTTAGCTGATTTTTTTTTTGGGGGGGGGATGGGAGAGATGAGTAAATTGGGTAAAATTAAAGTGGGTAAAGAAGCTTCAATAATGGATGCATCTTGGTTTGTTCCTAGGCACGATGTTACAGAGGAGTTGGTTACTGGGACTAACGGTGTGTCTAGCTTTGTGGCTTTCATCACAGGCTCAAGGTAGGTCTTTGAATTTCCGTGTTCTGTATTGAATTTCTCCATTGTTTGTACAATTTAAAACGGGCAGAAACTTTAATAGTTATAAGGAGGTCTAATGAAACGGAGGCTGCAATTGTGTGCACATGACTTTGGTTTGCCCTTAAGAGTTCTTACTCAAATACAGTGATACCTCGTCTTACAAACGCCTCATCATACAAACTTTTCGAGATACAAACCAGGGGTTTAAGATTTTTTTGCCTCTTCTTACAAACTATTTTCACCTTACAAACCCACTGCTGCCACTGGGATGCCCCGCCTCTGGACTTCCGTTGCCAGCAAAGCACCCGTTTTTGCGCTGCTGGGATTCCCCTGAGGCTCCCCTCCATGGGAAACCCCACCTCCGGACTTCCGTGTTTTTTTGATGCTGCAGGGGAATCCCAGCAGGGGAATCCCAGCATCGCAAAAATGAGCGCTTCGCTGGCAACAGAAGTCCGGAGGTGGGGTTTCCCACGGAGGGGAGTCTCAGCGCAAAAACGGGTGCTTCGGCTGGCAAAAGGGGTGAATTTTGGGCTTGCACACATTAATCACTTTCCCATTGATTCCTATGGGAAACTTTGTTTCGTCTTACAAACTTTTCACCTTAAGAACCTCGTCCCGGAACCAATTAAGTTTGCAAGACAAGGTATCACTGTACGTCTTTCCATTGCATGCCTAAAATATGAAACTGGAATAGGCCTGTCTCAAAAACTGTGGAGGCGGAGGATGGGGTGGGCTCAAGAGATGGAGATGTGTAGATAAGAGAACTTTCTCTACTCTTACTGAAGCACAATACAGACATGATGTAATTAAAAGAAAAAATCCCCATAATATTGCCTTCGTCACATTACCAGCTGATGAGTCGAGGTGGTGCAGTGGTTAGAAGTAGTACTGCAGGCTACTTCAGCAGAGTGCTAGCGGCAGTTTGGCGGTTCAAATCTCACGGGTTTGGGGTTGACTCAGTCTTCCATCCTTCTGAGGTGGGTAAAAGGAGGACCCCGATTGTTGAGGGAAAGATATGCTGACTCTGTAAACCATTTAGAGTGGGCTGTAAAAACACTGTGAAGCAGTATATAAGTCCAAGTGCTATTGCTAGCAAAGCAGAGTAATTATAACTATAAATAACAACATATTTTTTTGGGGGGGTAAATAATCATAATCATCATAATATCTGCCTATTCCAGGTCCTTGCATAAGATTCAATAGGTGGGCAAAAATGCCAAATCCAGTCTAAACAACTGGATGACCAAACCATCACACAGTCCTCAATTTATGACCACAGTTGAGTCAAAACTTTCTGTTGCTAAATTGTTAAGTGAGTTTTGCCTCATTTTGTGACCTCTCTCCCCGCAGTTATTAAGGGATTCACAGCAACAGTTAAGTTAGTAACATGGTTGTTAAGTGAATCTGGCTTCTCCGTTGACTTTGCTTGTCAGAAGGTTGCAAAAGTGGATCACAGGAATGCAGGACACTGCAATTGTCATAAACATATGCCCACTATGAGGATGCCCACATGTGAAAAATGTTTTTTTTATAAATGTTTTTTATAAGTCACTTTTTTTCAGAGCCATTGCAACTCCAAGTGGTCACTAAATGAATGTATTTTATTTTATTTATTTATTTATTGGATTTGTATGCTGCCCCTCTCCGTAGACTCGGGGCGGCTAACAGCAACAATAAAAACAACATGTAAATCCAATACTAAAACAACTAAAAAACCCTTATTGTAAAACTAATCATACATACAACAAACATACCATGCATAAATTGTAAAGGCCTAGGGGGAAAGAGTATCTCAGTTTCCCCATGCCTGATGGCAGAGGTGGGTTTTAAGGAGCTTACGAAAGGCAAGGAGGGTGGGGGCAATTCTAATCTCTGGGGGGGGGTTGGTTCCAGAGGGCCAGGGCCGCCACAGAGAAGGCTCTTCCCCTGGGCCCCGCCAAATGACATTGTTTAGTCAACGGGACCCGGAGAAGGCCCACTCTGTGGGACCTAACTGGTCGCTGGGATTCGTGTAGCAGAAGGCAGTCCCTGAGATAATCTGGTCTGATGTCATGAAGGGCTTTATAGGTCATAACCAACACTTTGAATTGTGACTGGAAACTGATCGGCAACTAATGCAGACTGCGGAGTGTTGGTGTAACATGGGCATTTTTGGGAAAGCCCATGATTGCTCTCGCAGCTGCATTCTGCACGATCTGAAGTTTCCAAACACTTTTCAAAGGTAGCCCCATGTGGTCTTAAGTCAAGGCCTACCTGTAGTTCACTAGACTTGTATGGCACGTGCTGCCTTAGATAAACTGGTGTCCAATTAGGGGTTTCCCTCTTCTTCCAAAACCACCCAAGACCAGCCTCAAAGTCTATAAAATCTGCTAATCTTCTCTTCCTAACTTTGGAGGAAAATCAGGTTGCTCTAGTAGCTTGAAAAGAGTCCATAGAGACTGATAGATGCCAGGCTGAAAAATTGATGGCGGGCACTTCAATTTGGCAGTGGGCAAAGGCCCAATGTTTAAAAAAGGGAACATACCTAGGCCAAGCAGCTACCTCAATGTGAGGCTATAGACATCACATTAATTTGTGATTGAAAGATCACATCTCTTCCTCTTTGTCCCGAATCACTTGTCTAGTACATGAATTTATAATTTGATTCCCTTTGAGAATTAAGACTCAACCAATGGTTTAATCTATTGGAGTTATTAGGCTTTGCTTATGTGCTGCTCTTCTTTGACAAGCTCCCAGGGGTGTCCTTGGCTTCAACAGATGCTGTAGTGTTGCATCTTTTCCTGGCAGGCCAATAGATTTGGCTTGAATTTTTATTCAACTTCAATAAGCACATCTATTTCATATATTTGAGCAAGAAGCAGTAGCAGCTAGGTAAAATCATTTCATGCCAAAGAGCAGCATAAAGTATGAACATACTTCATACTAAGTATGTAAGCCAGGGTGGCACAGTGGTTAGAGTGCAGCACTGCAGACTACTTCAGCTAACTGCTAGCTGTAGTTCAACAGTTCAAATCTCACCACCGGCTCAAGGTTGACTCAACCTTTCATCCTTCCAAGGTGGGTAAAATGAGGACTCAGATTGTTGGGGGCAATATGCTGATGTTGTAAACTGCTTAGAGAGTGTTTCCCAACATTGGCAACTTGAAGATATTTGGACTTCAATTCCCAGAATTCCCCAGCAAGCGAATGCTTGCTGGGGAATTCTGGGAGTTGAAGTCCAGATATCTTCAAGTTGCCAAGGTTGGGAAACACTGGCTTAGAGAGGGCTGTAAAAGCCATATGAAGCTGTATATAAGCCTAATTGCTTTTGCTAAGCATTCAGTACAGTATTGTCATGCATGTCTTGATCTTACCATGCAGATGGTAGAAATGATATCATGACATGAATGAGATATTTAAATCACTTGATTCACATGAGAATATCATCGAGTGTGAGTTGTCATTTCCATGGAAATCGGGGGTGAAATGTTCCTGGTTTGCTCGTGCCTGTTGGTTGTCAAAGAGCCGGTCACAAAGGGAGCACGAGGCTCCGCCTAGACGCACCCCATTTGAGTTCTTTTACCCTCTGTACATGTGCAAAGCATTATGTGCATGCGCAGAGGGTAAAAGAACCCAAATGGCGGTGTTCAGGTGGGTGGGCGGAACCTCTCGCTCCCTTTGCGACTGACTATCCAATGATCGACAGGCATGAGCGAACCGGGAACATTTCATTTTACCCCTGATGAAATAGCCTGGAGGTAAATTCCACCTGAAACCATGCAAAGTTACTTTTTAATATACTGGAAAGGTTCACACAGTGTCTTAAACCATATGTGGACCCATCTACTTCTGGACTATTCAGTAAATGAACCATAGTTTAGTGTGTGGCTAATGTGTTTTAACTTGAGATGTAGTTTGTTTGTTTGTTTGTTTGTTTGTTTATTTATTTATTTGTTTGTTTGTTTGTTCGTTCATTCATTCATTCACTCATTCATTTAATTTTTCATGCCACCTTTCTCCTTAGACTCAGGATGGCTTACAACATCTTAGCAATAGCACTTTTTAACAGAGCCAGCATATTGCCCCCGCAATCTGGGTCCTCATTTTACCCACCTCGGAAGGATGGAAGGCTGAGTCAACCTTGAGCCGGTGATGAGATTTGAACCGGTGCCCTGCAGATCTAGCAGTCAGCTTTAGTGGCCTGCAGTACTGCTCTTTACCCACTGCGCCCCCTTGGCTCAATTTTGAATATGAATATATTTGAATATTTGAATATGAGACTAACTTAAATGATATCCACTAATTAATTCCCTAATTATTTATCCAATGTGGGCCATTGATAAGAGAAATAGGATTGTATCAGAACGTTTTAATGAATATATTTGGTTTAGGTGGCTGAGGTTTAATACAAATAAAACTTTCAGCCTAAATTTTCCAGCCTGTAATGTTGAGATCCATATGATCTACCTTATAATTTGTGTGTGTGTGGGTGTATGAGACTGAGTGAGAAAATGGTTGCACATTGCACTACAGGTAGTCCTTGACTTACAACCATTCCTTAATGACCATTCAAAGTTACAACAGCACTGAGGTATTGACCTGTGACTCTTTTTCATTCTCACAACCACTGCAGCAACCCCACAATTGTGTGATTAAAATTTGGATGCTTGACGACTGGTTCAAATATATGATGGTTGCAGTGAATCGGGCAAAATCAATGGGGAAGCCAGATTCACTTAAACACAACTGTGTTATTAATTTAACAATTTAACAACTGTAGCAAAAGATCACAAAATGGGGCAAAACTCACCTTTAACAACTCTCTAGTTCAGCAATGGAAATTTAGGGCTTAATAGCAATACAGTTATAGATCTATATACTGCTTCACAGTGCTTTACAGCTCTCTCTAGGGGGATTATAGAGTCAGCATATTGCCCCCAACAATGTGGGTCCTCATTTTACCCACCTCGGAAGGCTGGAAGACTGAGTCAACCTTGAGCCTAGTGAGATTTGAACTGCCAAACTGCAGGCAGCCGACAGGCAGCAGAAGTAGCCTGCACTCAAACCACTGCGCCCTCATGCCTCCATAGTGGTCGTTAGTCAAGGGCTACCTGTATAACTTTTAAGAGCAATGATAAGTAAGTCATGCTAAAAGTGAGTGAAAGATATATTGGACAGATGATGGTCAATTACATTGGTTATTCCTTTCTTGTAACTGTGTCACTTCTTTTGGTGGTGGCTTTGCAGATGGTGAGAGAGAGGATGGGACATATTTTGACTTACTGAAAATCAGCAACATAAACAGAAAGACACTCGGAGCAAAACTATTCCGGGGCAACATTTCCAATGTCCCAGCATATCGCTTCATCCGTTTCGATCGCATCCCTCCAGTTAATTCAGAGAAATTAAGACAGATTATCAAACTGATGCAGCAAAATGAGGGTTTTATACTGACACTCACCATGAGGCAGGATAGGAATTCCAAAGGGACCCTCCTTGCATTGGAAGGTCCTGGCGTCTTTCAACGACAGTTTGAGATTGTTTCCAATAGTGAAAAAAATACGCTTGAGCTTTCCTATTGGATTGATGGAGCCTGGAAACGGCATTCTTTGGAAGAATTGGACTTAGGTGATGTGCAGTGGAAGAATATCACCGTACAAGTCACAGGAGAAAACTACAATGTCTATGTTGGTTGTGACCTCATTGACAGTTTGACCCTGGAAGAACCTTTCTATGAATACCTGAAAGCAGAGAAAAGTAACATGTATGTGGTCAAGGGAGCTACACGAGAGAGCCACTTTCGGGTAGGTAACCTACAAGGCAGATGGTCTATGAACTAAATGGCTTGCAATTGAATATTATTTATGTCAACTACTACTGAATTCATCGAGCCTTTCTCCCAGGGGTGATGACATATAATGTTTACTTGGAATCTGAAAAGTATGGTAAGTATGCTGGAGGTTGCAATTTTTTTTTATTTGCTCGGGGCATGGTGGCCACTGAAAGCTGCAGTCCTCATCTCCTCTTGCTCTTGCTCTTGCTCTTGCTCTTGCTCTTGCTCTTCTTCTTCTTCTCCTCCTCCTCCTCCTCCTCCTCCTTCTCTTTCTTCCTCTTCATCTCCATTGTTCACAGCTTCAGTTAAATCTTCTCCAAATTAGAATTCATAGCTTGCATAACTGGAGAAAACAATTCCATCTCTGTTGTATTTTCTAAAGTAGCATATAAAATAGAAAATGACATATCCAGTATTTCTAAACTTATCAGGTGAGCAAGGAAATAATGTAAGAGTGACCAGTTTGGCCAACAGTTTCCTGGATTGTATGATCTTTTGAAGCACAATCAGCTGTCAGTTCACCATTTCCAGGTAGTCCTCACCAACCACAGTTGGGATCGGCAACTCTGTTGCTAAGTAAATAAAAAAATCACACGACTGCCAGACTTTTTGTGTCATTTACATTTCCGTACTTAAATAAATCATTGTGGTCATTAAACAAGACATTGCATAACCACGACTTGCCATTTTAGTTCTGTGTTCTCTATTAATTCTACTTGACGGAACTGGTTGTGAAGCTTGCAAATGTCAATCTTGTGCCTGTGGGATCTGTAGTGGGTTGTAAATCCCATCGCTATGGGTTTGCTCATGCGCGCACATGCGTGCAAGCATCCCAGGTGGGTGGGCAGAGCATCCCACCGCTGCTACCAGTTTGCTGAACCAGGCATAACTGGGATCAACCCACTGTTGTGCGGGATGCTGTATTGAACTTTGTGAGGAGTTTTCACAGAGCAATTTTTTCAACCATCACAAATTCAAATGGTTGCTAAACAACTCAGTTGATCAGCAAGAACTACATGTTCAGAAAGCTCTGGAGCTGTCTTTCTTTCTCTGTACTAGCAATAGAGAAGTAATGGCTGTCCAAATATAACTAGAATTCTATTCTTATGCTCTTATGCTGATTCATGCTAAAGGGATTTAATATATTACCATCACAAGGGTCTTAAATTCCTTAATTAAACCTAAATTAGACAGTTTCTCCAGCACTGAGAACTTAATAATGAGCTCATTTTTTTGCAAGTTTCCACTTCAACTGCACAATGTTTTGAAATCCTCCTCATGTAATTAACTAAAACGTCAACCAGATGAATTTCGGAAAATCCATTAGAGTGGGTAGAGTGTCCTTAGTGAACATAGAATAGCTATTTAAAAATCATTGAGGGTTGCTGATCACATGTTGCATGACATCAGGAAGGGTGAAAAAAGGCAACTTTAGAATTTGGAAGGAGTTATTGAAACAACACCTTGCAAATATTGCTTTGTTTCTTTGAAATTATGGTATCATCCTGTGGTGGGTTTCTCCCAGTTTGCACTGGTTCTATAGAACTGGTGGTAAACAGTGATGACATCACAGAACCAATTCTGTCGGTGCCGGTCCATGTATGTCACCATCTTTTTTTGGCTTTTCTTTTTTTGCTATTTTTTGCTGGTTTTTGCTTCTGCACATGAGAAGAAGGTGAGTTTTCGACACTGCACATGTGCACAGCCACGTGGTGTAGGAGGAAGCAAACCGGCAGTGAGGTAAAATTAGAACCCATCCCTGGTATCTTAAGGAAGCACTTAAGACAGAGTCATCTTATTGGCGGAATGGGTGGCGTATGTATTAAATTTAATCAATCAATCAATCAAATAGAATCAACTAGGGATTCTCTTTTGCAAAGCATGAGTCCAATATCTGTAATTTATCTCTTTCTGACTTAATACCTTTGCTTATGAAGAACTTGGGGCAATATAAACAAAAAAATTAAGTCATACATACAAGGATTTAACAGCACATATCTATAGTCAAGACACTTGTTTTAAAAAAATAATTAATGGCTTGTGCCAAAAAGAGTAGTTAAAGGATGTAGTAGACATTTTTGTGGAGACAGAGACTGCTCCAGATTTAGAGGTTTCAATCTAATGAAAAATTGAAATCTTATTCTGTCTTTCAATCCGTGGCATTTCTCTCCCTCCCCCCTGCCTTTATATGTAACTAATTTTGCATGCTAATTTTATTTTAAATAAGAAACAGTCAGTTGGACTCTAAAAGTTGGCTGGGGGGAATAGAAATATTTATTTAATAAATGTATAGGCCAGTGATGGTGAACCTTTTTTTCCTCGGATGCCGAAAGAGTGTGTATATGTGCTATCATGCATGCCTGAGTGCCCAACCAATAATTCAATGCCTGGGGAGGGCGAAAACAGCTTCCCTTGTCCCCCGGAGGCCCTCTGGAGGCTGGAAATGGCCTGTTTCCCAACTTCTGGTTTCATCCTCCCCAGGCTCCAAAGGCTTCCTTGGAGCTGGGAGAGGGTAAAAGTGTCCTCCCCATCCTCTCTGGAAGCCAAAAACACCTTTCCAGAGCTTCTGTGCAAGCCAGAAATCAGCTGGCTGGTACACACATTCATGTTGGATCTGAGATAGGGCAATGGCTCACGTACTAGCAGATATGGCTCCGCATGCCACTTGTGACACTCATGCCATAGGTTCGCCATCACTGGTATAGGCCATCCTTCTCATACACATGACTCTGGGCAGCTAATAACAGTCTAGTGGAATACACTTTTTTCAGAAGCAAGTTGAATAGAATGCAAAAAAGTTTAACTAAAGGGTTGCAATCTTAGTCATTCATAGCATTTCTAGACTGTGGGAATTGGGCTATAGAGTCTCTTTCTCTGGGGTGTGCTAATTGGTGGATTAGCAATAGATGAATACAGATGTTAACAGCTGTATTTTTCTACAATAACACTAAATCTATCCAAACTTTCAAAAGATGTTAAATTACACATTCATTCCATGTTAGTCACATTGAGAAGACGTGTATATCTTTTTTCTTCAGTCTGCATACTGAAAGAGGAAAAAGGAAAATTAGAAATTGCTTTCCTACTCTGTAGGACATGAGTGACAAATCTTTAGGCTTCCAAATGTCCTCAGATTTAAACTTTTATTACTCAGACCACTGGTTTATTTATTTATTTATTGGATTTGTATGCCGCTCCTCTCCGTAGACTCGGGGCGGCTAACAACAATGATAAAAACAACATGTAACAATCCAATCCAATACTAAAATAAGTAAAAAAAACCTTATTATAAAAACCAAACATACATACAGACATACCATGCGTAAATTGTAACGGCCTAGAGGGAAAGAATATCTCAGTTCCCCCATGCCTGACGGCAGAGGTGGGTTTTAAGAAGCTTACGAAAGGCGAGGAGGGTGGGGACAATTCTAATCTCTGGGGAGAGTTGGTTCCAAAGGGCTGGGGCCGCCACAGGGAAGGCTCTTCCCCTGGGTCCCGCCAAACGACATTGTTTAGTTGATGGGACCCAGAGAAGATCCACTCTGTGGGACCTAACTGGTCACTGGGATTCGTGCAGCAGAAGGCAGTCCCTGAGATAATCTGGTCCGGTGCCATGAAGGGCTTAGATACCTTATTGCACTAATGAAGGATGTAGATTGGAGTGAATTTCCCATTTCTATTTTTTCCTGCTCTTTTCTTAGCTCTACAACTGATCGAAAAGTAGTTCACCTACTTAAATTTCAACTGTTCACCAGGAATAGAATGTAATTGGGTAAACACACATTACTAATTTAGAACTTAGATTGTGTATCCATCTAGAAAAAAGCATGACTAAAAGCATCAAAGATTACTTCTTCCTAACCACTTCCCAAGGAATTCTGGAAACTATAATATAATGAGGTTGGTAAAGACTGTTATCAGAATGTTATTGGAAAATATTCTGAATCATACCAGGATTTCGGTGTTAGAAACCAATATGAGCCAACTACTACATTATGAAGTAGTATAGAGTTATTGTACTTTTTATCATCTTTCCTGCATGGAATTCCATCATCTTATCATGATTTGTTTGCGATCCAGTGATATAGATTTTACAGAGAAATAGTCATTTGACCAAGATCATCTGATGAAGTCCACGTTAAGAAAGTATTTAAATTATAATCTTCTAATTGTTTATTTCTCTTTTATTATTGTGTTTATGTATCACCACATTGAATATTAGAACTTTTGAAAATGTGTTATAAATGCAGCTGGTGGAATATTAACTTTGTGCCAAAGAAATGCCTCTTTACACATGAAGCAATATTTATGTATTTATTTATTCAATTTTTTAATGCCGCCCTTCTCCTTAGACTCAGGGCGGCTTACAACATGTTAGCAATAGCACTTTTTAACAGAGCCTTTGCCCCCACAATCCGGGTCCCCATTTTACCCACCTTGGAAGGATGGAAGGCTGAGTCAACCTTGAGCCGGTGATGAGATTTGAACTGCTGACCTGCAGATTTACAGTCAGATCTACTGCACTCTACCTGCTGCGCCACCTCGGCTCTATATATGAAAAACATTTTTATCATAATAAAAGTTGCATTTGTTAATCTATTCATTGTTAAAGTCAGTTAAAAAAACAGGCAACAAGAAGATATCCCTAAAACATATGAGAAAAATGTAAAAATACTTCTGTCTGTTTTTAGGGTCTTCTACAAAATCCTTATCTGGTTTTTGGAACTACAGTAGAGGATATTTTGCGCAATAAAGGATGCCAGAGAAGTCAATCAGGTAAGAAGAAGATGTGGCATTGTTAATTCAGAAGTTATGCACAATATCCTTCTCTGTTAGGCTGAATCTAAAAGGGAATGTAATGGATGGTACAGGAAATGGAAAAAGAAAAGAATGGAAGTGTGAATGAATAGAATGAAAAGTTTAGTATAATTGATAATAAAATTAAACATGAGCTGTCCTTTTTACTACAACTCCTACCAAACATGGGCTTTTGTATGTATTTATTATCTTATCTTTATTATTTTTATAATTAACTCAAGACAGTGAACATACCTATTACACATTCCTCCTTCCCTTTTTACCACAGCAAAAACCAAAGTGGTTCAAAGTGTCCCAGTCAGATTTCACACCTATAAAGAAGAAGGAAGGAAGGAAGGAAGGAAGGAAGGAGGGAGGGAGGGAGGGAGGGAGGGGAGGAAGGAAGGAATGAAGGAAGGACTGACCTTAAAAACCTTTAAATAATTTTATGAAAAAGGAGAACCACTTCCTTTTTGTGTGTGTTATAATTATGTAAGTTGCAAAGTGGAGCGTCCAACATTTTTAAAAAAATGTATACTGTACCTCTTAAGTATAATACCACATCTCCCCCGGGCATGTACAATTTATGTTTGGTATGTTTGTGTGTGTGCTTGTTAGTATATTGGGGTTCTTTTAAAAACTTTTTAAATATTTAAATTTATTTGAATCTATTTGGATTTGTACGATTTGTTTATGCCTTGTTGTGAGCCGCCCCGAGTTCGCGGAGAGGGGCAGCATACAAATCTAAATAATAAATAAATAAATAAATATCTCATGAAGAATGAACTGCAGGATGTAGAAACCTTAGTTTCCAACTTGGTACTTCATTGATTGGTTTATTTTTGTCAATCCTATCTCCGAAATTTTATCTATGCCTTTCTAAAGGTTGTTGGATTCCAATTCTTATCTACCAAAGCTAGCATGTCAGGAAACCAGGGATGAAAATACTTGGAAAGTCATAAGCTATTGTCCCATTTATAATAAAACTGACAAAACAATTGCCTGAATATTAAAATGTAGTTTAAAATTACTGTGCATCCAACCACAAGGCAATGGATTGGCATGAGATCTAGGGTGCACCTGATATCTTTAAAAGTTTTGATTTTGTGTAAGTATCATTAAATCAAAATTGAATAGATATAACATTTCACAAAGATTTCATTTATTTGAGATATATTTTTGCGTTAATTGCCAAAGACAAAGAAGGATTGTTAGAATATTTATGACTAGGAAAGCCAATGGTAACAAGGCCAGCCAATGAATAGGCATAGCAACTAAGTCAGCCAATGAGAGCTAAACTCATGTGAGTCTGTGCAGAGAAACGAAATTGAAAACTAGAAGGCTGGGCGGGGCTCAGCCCACTCTGAGCTTGTCTGCTCTGTTGAAATGAGACTATCTCTCTTGCTTGTGCAACTGCTCAAAGAAGAATCTACATTGGTATTGTAAATATATATATTACTATGTTTATAAAGAAGTTGATGAATCCAGCAGAATCAGTTATCTATGTGTGCTTCTGGTTTTGATTTTTGCAATGAATTATGATAAGAATGAAATAGCCTTATCTACATATAAAAATCTTATTAAATTGATTATTTAATATGATCTTATGCAAATGGTCAGAAGGAGGCCCCAATACTATTTTTTGCAGGATGTCAGTTGCCAACAGGTTTTTTTGGGTTACTCTTTGGACTGCCTCTGGATCCGTTATGACGATTGCAATCTTAATATCTTGGTCAAAACTCAGTTGAGGTTGATGTTATAATCTTACATTAATTATGTTGCATGTGAGCAGCCCACTATACTTTTGTGTCCACATGGTAGGAAGACCTCATTTTATTCCATCAAGTTGACATTTAAGCTTATCCCACTTCATGATCAATTTTCCATTGTGCAGTGTTTCAGTTTTTGAGTTTCTACTCTGAAGTCTTAAAATAGGCAAGCAATTCAAATTTCTCAATGCTGCAAAGAGTTAATTATAGACTTCGGAAAAGCATTTAGTTAGCTGTTGATGCCACAATTAAATTGATTAGTATCATTAGCAATAAGTTTTTCTCCTGCCAAACAGACTTTCTTTGATTAAAGTTGTAACTTTGATTATTCACAGATCAAATATCCACTTTCCTCCTATACTTTCCTCCTTCCTCCTATGACAATATCCTATATAATGATATTTCCATTCTGGCATACCTACTGATTTTCACTACCAATTGATTTGCATTAAGCAATATATGGTGACGTCAGTCTATTGCCCTTTCTCTAGAATCAGAAGTAATCCAATTTCAAAAATACCAGTGTGTGTTTTTAAATAGCAATTTCTAGAGGGCAATAGCCTTGGTTCTTATAATTTGCACTTGTCTTAAGAAAGATACCATTAGATGTCTGGACATGGAACATGGCTTAAATGTTTATAAAATAAAAATAATTAATTAAAATATTCTGAAACAAGAATTATAGGAATGCTGTTTTAATTTCTCTTTATTGGTATGTAATGCTAAAATGGAATTGAATGTACATGTTCCATGAATGTTCCATTTTTCAGACCATTCCAAAAATTAAATTTATACAAGACAAACAATAGGCTTCCAAATATGATTCACAGGAGGGGACTGTGCAGATTACAGAATTTTTTAAAGACGGAGATGCAAAGGCAAGGGAATAGTTTTAAACTAAGTGTCTGAAGAAAAATTCTGTGGGAAGATCATCTGAAGGATGGATTGCACAGAGGATTGTTCTTTACTAGGCTTGATAAATTCAAGGAAGACATAAGAATCAGTGTCTATTAGCTTTGAAGGTGATCTGCTGAGAGATTGGTGGACTTCCTTATGCCATTGGTTGACCACTGTAAGAACAGGTAGCTTGACATAATGGGCCAGGTCACTGCTTAAGTTTGAATAGAATGGAATGGAATGGAATAGAATAGAATGTGGAATGGAGTGGAGTAGAGTGGAATAGAATAGAACAGAACAGAATATAATTTTTTATTGGCCAAGTAGTGATAGGGCCCACAAGGAATTTGTCTTGGTGCATATGTACATAAAAGAAAATATATGTTCATCAAGAATCATAAGGTACAACACTTAATGATAGTCCAGGTACAAATAAGCAATCCAATCATATTAGGAACCAGTGCAGACTTACTAAATAGTTTGACAGTGTAGAAGGAATTATTTGTTTAGGAAAGTGATGGTGTTCTTGTGTCTAGTTGTTCTGGCCCATACCAGGTTCTTATGCTAAGAATCTGGTATTGGCCATACTAAAGTTAAGAATATGGTTGCAACAATCTGCATGGAGCAGGAGATTGGCTAGTTGACAACAAAAGCTGTTCCCATGTCTCAAATTCTTGAATCTTAGTCATATCGAGAGCAAGCCTCTTCCATTGTAGTTCTCAAACTTATGCCAAGAATCTGGAGTTTAGGACTTATGTCTCTGAATTTATCTTTTTTTTTAAACAAAAACAAAAACCATGCATTTGTTTTTTCAGCAAAAGTGCCGCCAAGAAGCATTGTACCATCATTAGGCATGCTCTGACAGAAATGTGCATTTTTCTGCCAACTCAGTTTACAAAGACTGTTGCCTAACACTTAGGGAATCTTCATTTCTTCAATTTTGTGGAGTGGAAAATAGGGTTTATAGGATAAAAGAAGAGCGGAAAATCCATACAAAGCAACCCTAGACCTGTTCTGTCAAGGTTACCTCCTCCTTTTGTTAGTGCAGTTTTCAGTAGGCTTAACACTCCCCACTCTTAATCTTACTTTTGGGGGCCTCGAAAGAGCCAAAGAAGGCAAAGATCACTTAGGGCAAAATGTGGGAACAGATTTCTTTTCTCATGATGGAGCTTTCAAACCCTCAGAATAAGTTTCAGAAGGCTCTCTATCCTATCTCCCCATCCATTTGATTTTCAGAGTGCCTAGTAAACTCATTTATCTTCCATTCTCTCAGCCAGATCAACTAATTGTGGCCCATGCAGTGCCATCACAGCATTACCTCGGTAGAAAAGCAACGCCAAGAGTGAATGAAGTTCCTGATTTCCACATAAGCCTATCCTCCTTCGGAAACAGCACAATTATTATTGGGGCTGTGCAGTGCTTTGGATTTGATTATTGAATACACCTTTGGGCTATGCAGAGTTTGCTCTTCTCCATAGCCCAAAGCTGTATTTGATGTTCTGGCTGGAACATCAAAAGATTTTGGAATCCAATCCCAATGATTGCACTTCCATTGTAGTTATGCCAAGTTCAAAATTGGAACCGACATTCCATACCATTGGCGGTATCGTCATTTCTCTACCCGTCTTCCAAGGGTGTCTTGCAGGGTATAATCAAAGTTAAGCTTTGACCACACCCTGTGGATACCTGGCTCCTGTCTTTTCATTACAAGAGAGGGTACAATTGGCCAATGCAGAAATATTTTTCTAAAACCACATGCCCGGTACTCACCTTTGTTCAGCGATGCTAAAAAGTGTTTCTAAATTTCTAAGTTTGTTCAAGCAAGTCTTTTAAACTTATTAAAGTCCTTAAAAAGGATGGTTATAGTATCTTGAATGTCTGTGCCTTAGCATTCCTCCTGTGCAGTCATTTCTGAAGGAAAATGATTAAGAAAATTCAAACATTTATTTTAAATACATTACTTTTTTTTAACTCCATTCTTAAAGTAAAAGTCTTCCAGAATGTTGAAAAGACTTCCAGAGTTATTTCAGAATGGCTATGTTGTGTGTGATGCATGTTATGATTGTAACTGAATTGTACAAACTGTGGAAAGCAATAATTGAAAAGAGATGGTATCCAACCCCTTTTCTCCCTTTGGCATACCGGTAATTTGAAATGACCTGTTCCAGAAGAGATCCTTTTGAGATCATTCTAATGCATCAATGTATAATTTTAATCAAAGGTTATAATCAGCGAAACATGGTTTGGATTCTCATTTTGTTTTCCTTCTTTCCAGCTGAAGTGAACACTATTAATGAGAATACAGAGATCCTGCATCTCAGTCCTTCAATCATGACAGAGTATGTTGGAGAAAACACAGAAAAGAAAGCAGAATTCTGTGATCGGTCTTGTGAAGAGCTTGGGACTATGTTTGCTGAACTCCATGGACTACGAGTTGTTATCAACGGCTTATCTGACAAATTGAAAAGTGTGGTAGGTAATGCCAGTCAAACCTGTTCTAAGCAGTTTCCAGCCTTGTGTTCCCAGGATATACCATATTTTTCAGTGTATAAGACATACCTTTTTCCTCGCTAAAAGAGGCTGATAATTAGGGTGCATCTTATACTCTGAATGTAGCTTTCCCCCCCAGCCCTATCTAGCTGCTAACAATTTTCCCAGCTGTTACCTTGCAGACTCTTTCATTGTTTATGTTTGTTTATTTATGTTTATTTAGATTTGTATGCCGCCCCTCTCCGCAGACTCGTGTGAAGAATGTTTTCCAAGCCCTAAGTCTTTGCAGGGTTTTTTTCATTGCTCTAACTTGCTTCGAATAAGTTTCTTTCCAGCTCTAACCAGGTATTAACAATGTTCCCAGCTCTTACCACTTGCAAGCTCTGTCATTGTTACTCTCTGTGAAGAATGTTTTCCAAATCCTAATCAGGTGCTAACAATGTTCCCAGCTCTTACCGGCTTCCAAGCTCTTTCATTGTTTCTCTCTGTGAAGAAGAATGTTTTCTAAGCCTCAAGTCTTTGCAGGGTTTTTTCCATTGCTCTACTTGCTCCGATTATTTCTTTCCATGTGCTAATGATGTTCCCAGCTTTTACTGGCTTGCAAGCTCTTTCATTGTTACTCTCTCAGAATAATTTTTTTAAGTCCTTAACCAAGGGATAAAATAATGTGCTAAAGCTGACCAGACTAAAGACACTAGCCAGATGAATACCTGGCAAGCAGATTCCCCCCCTATTTCCTTATTGTCCTCCTCAAAAACTGAGGTGTATCTTATACTCTAGTGTGTCTTATACTCCGAAAAATACGGTAGTTGGATTACATTGGCCATTGTTTTCCAGCAATGGGTGATGGAAATTCTAGTCTTTCTTCTGGGTTCACATGACTAAAAACATTCTGTAATTATGAGGGGCCTGTCTGTCTTTCTTTCTCTCTCATACCCATGCACTTATTTACTAAAAACTCTGATAAGGATCTCTGGGAATATCTTGAGTTTTATGCTTCATATTCAACTAGCATTCATGATTAGAATTCCAAAACACAGTTTCTTTCCTATCCTTAAGCCAGAATGCATAATGCCTAAGAAGTCACTCTTCACTGATTCTAAGCTATAGACTATGTAACATATCGTATAATTAATACATCATGCTTTTTACTGTGGGCTGGTTCCAGACTTGGTCATACTTGAATTCAATTCATTGAAATCAACAGAATAACTTACTCCACAAGTTATTCTCTTGATTTCAGTGAGTTGAAGTTTAGCAACATGTAAATTAAATAACCAAAATCTCCAGACTGAAGTACTCCCCGCCCCCATCTTTCATTCAATTGTGTCCAAGTCTAGGAAGCTATCTTGCCTAATCTCTGCAGTTTCCTTGGAAAAAAATTTCAGAAGTGGTTTGCCTTTACTTAATTCTTAGAGCTGAGAGAAAGTATTGACCCAAGGTCATCTAGTTGGTTTCATGACCAAGACAGGACTAGAACTCACAGACTTCTGGTTCCTAGCCTGATGGTTCTCAATCTAACATTAGGGTGGCTGAACTGGATGTGGATTTGTATGTATCTGTAATAGGGTTATGGGCAGGGGTTGGATCTATTTACCTTCCCTACTGGTTTGCATCACGTCGGAAGTGCACCTGCATCACAATGTGGAAATGATCCTCTGCACATTTATTTATTATTTATTAATTGGATTTATATGTCGCCCCTCTCCGAGGACTGCACAGAGGGTTCTTTGCTAGCCATTTTCAAGGATGGGTGAAATAATTAAATAGTATGTTTTTACCCAAAAACACTTTTGAAGTGGTGATTTTGGGGGGAATTTAGGGCAAAATAGGAAGCTTTTGAAGTGGCGATATTTGGGGGAATTTAGGGCAAGATAGGAAGTTTTTGGAATGGTGATTTTTGGGGGAATTTAGGGCAAGATAGGAAGCTTTTGAAGTGGTGATTTTTGGGGGAATCTAGGGCAAGATAGGAAGCTTTTGGAATGGTGATTTTTGGGGGAATTTGGGGCAGCATTAGCCTTAGTTAGGACCTCCATTCCTTGCTTCACCTGTCTGTCTCCACTCCATTAGCCTTCACTTTGTCCACCTGCCCCTTGGATTTTCCTAATGGGTTTGCACACATTATTTGCTTTTACATTGAGTCCTATGGGAAACAATCTTTCGTTTTACGAACTTTTCATCTTACGAACCTCGTCCCGGAACCAATTAAGTTTGTAAGACAAGGTATCACTGTATTCTGCATTTTAAAACAAACTGCAGGTCAAGTTTCACATTTATTTGTTCGTGATGTATTCACTTGTAATGGCTCATACTTTTATTGTACAGTCAGAGGAGAATGACAAAATTGCATCAGAGTTGCTTGGATCCCACAAAATACTCAAGAACCAGACTGCTTGCTGGCAAGATGGCCGCGAATTTGAAAATAACTCACACTGGGTGGTGGACAGCTGTACAAAATGTAGCTGCCAGGTGAGCCTTTTATGATTCTCTTCTTACTATACACTGTTTCCTTATCTCAGTCAGGATATGTGTTTAAAGTCTGCATTGATGTCCAGGATGAGGGAAAAAAAACACCAATGGCCAGTCTTAATAATAAATAAACAAACTTCCATTTTTGTTACTCATAAGATTGGATTTTGGTCTAGACTCTTATTTCCATACAGAGGCAAAGGAATGTAGAACGAATGACAAGGAATTAAATTGATGTATTTTTTAAAAAAATAGCACAATAAACCATTCCAGTGTGCTATATAGGATTTTGAACAATTGTTAATAAAGATAGTCTGTAATCTTAAGTATATTAACCATGCTCTAAATCCCATGGCATAGAATGTAGCCAATTCCAAATTTGATATTTAGCAGATGGTGTGATAGATTGTTGGTTCAAACCTTAATCAAATACTAAGGTACCACAAACAGGAATTTATTTATGGGACTATCTCTCCCAATTATTCCTACCTGTCTTATTAAATCAAGCAGGAGGGGCATGTTATGAGGCCCATAGAGAGCCTTTCCTGTTATTGCACCTGCCATATGTAACATCATCCATCTGTAACTAAGAATGGCATTGGGCCCAACAATAGCTGTGTTCATGGGTTTAGAGGTTGGGTTGTCATTACTCATGAGATGGTTATGCAAATCATAGTTTGGTTGTCTTTTTTAAAACTGTGGCTGCTGGTCATATATTTTATTTTCGTTGTTGGTTGTGTTTTTAATTTGTTAGTCACCCAGAGTCATTATGGTGAGATGATCAGTCATATAAATTGAATTCAGAAAACAAACAAGTAGGAATTTATTTACAGGGAGTAAAATGTTTAATTATAAAATGCTGATGAGTTCATAATCCAGACCATGTGAAATTCTTTGAAGAATCATTGCAATAGATCCCAGTCAGAGGCCACTGGAATTACATAGCATCTTATTTATAGCAGGGTGAGATTAGGCAAACAGGGTTCTTTGTTGTTAGACTGTTTTCCTTTATATCATCTCTTATGCCGGCCCTTCACTAAGAGCCCCTCTAATGAGTTAGAAAAGTAAACTCAGAAACACATACTGTCTCAGAGTAAACAGAAAGTCAGTCTATCAAGAAAAAGTATTGTATGTACGCCTGGAGTCTTCGGAGAGGGGCGGCATACAAATCTAATAAATACTATAGTAAATACTAATACTTTAAACAGTCAAAGTGCTCTCTCACAAACAACAAGCCTGGAATGCTGCGAGAAGCAAAAACAAAGCAGAGCAGATAAAGGCAACTGTGAAGGCGGCACAGCCACCACCACTACCACCCCTTTAAGAGTCCACAAGATGTAATTAGCTGTGAAATATCCAAAAAGTCTTTGTAAGTCCTGGAACAGTCCAAACCAAACAACACTCGTCCTTCTCCAAATGGATAAACTCCCACATGCGTTCTCTGCAACGCTGGTAATTTATCAGCAACCCCATTAGCCTAAGTGCCTCAGTCACAGGTGTTTTCCCTTATCTCCTACGATACCTACCATAGTTCCCTCTAAGCTGAGCAGTGAGCAATCGCTCACTTAAAAATCATCATCAACTCAGAGTTTTCCAAACCTGCCCAGAAGCCGAGAGGGAAAGAGTGAGAGGGAAGGAGAGAGAGAGGAAGAGAGGAAGAGAGGAAGAGAGAGAAACAGATAGAAAAAAGAGAGGAAGGAAAAGAGAAAGAAAAAGAATGGGAGTAAGGAAGAGAGAAAGAAAATCAAAATCTAGTTTGAAACTAGCTCAACTATTTAAGTGGCATTTTGATATTGATAGAGTTGCCCTATTATGAGCTCACTGTTATAGACACACAGTACAGTATTTTATTTTGAAATTCTCTGAGGCAAAACAGGGTGGGTTTTTTATTTGTTTGTTTGTTTGTTTATTTATTTATTATTTCTGTGCCGCCCAGTCCCGAAGGGACTGCCGCTCAGACACTATACTTTTCTGCCCCCCCCCCAAAAAAAAATTAGAGGGAACACTGATACCTACGCAGTTTGTCCCTTCTAGCCATGAGCCAGGCATCTATCCACTGATCTTCCTCCTCTGATGACGCACTAAGTGGGGGGGGGGGGTCATTCCCAATGGGCTGGCTGCATCAATCTCTCTATCTCAGTGATTTTCAACCTTTTTTGAGCCATGGCACATTTTTTACATTTACGAAACCCTGGGGCACCTTGAGCAGGGCGAGGGGAGGCTAAAACGTTTGGACAAAAAAATTATCTCTTTACCTTCCTTCCTCTTTCTTTCTCTCTCTCCATCTCTCTTTCTTTCTCTTCATTCCTTCCCCTCTTTTTTGCTCTCTTTCTCTCCCTCCTTACCTCCCTCTATGTCTTTCTTTCTCTCTCCTTCCCTCCCTCTCTTTCTCTCTCTCTCATGCTTTCTCTCTCTCTCTTGCTCTCTTTCTTTCTTTCTTTCTCTTGTTCTCTTTCTCTCTCTCTTGCTTTCTTTCTCTCTCTGAGCTTCGCGGCACACCTGACCATGTCTCACAGCACACTGGTTGAAAAACACTGCTCTATCTGATTCTTCTTCTCCCCCAACGTCTGACCTAGGCAATGACTCTTCACTGTCAGAAGCTGATGGCAGTAAGACAAGTCTCTGAGAACCTGAGGATTCTCCTAAACCAACATCCAAATTCCCCATTGCAGAAGCTGGCCCAGAGCCAACCATAACATCATCCTTTATATTCGGATGAAAACCTTCACAGTGAAGACCATTTCCTAACTCCTTATAATCTTTTAGTAGCCCAGCTCCTCTTTCATTCTACAACATCCTCTTACCATAGAAGTGATAAAATCTAGTATCAACAAATGCTTCTTTATGCTTGGGCCAGTTACCATTATTGACTAAACACTTCACCATACTATGGAAGTAGACATAGAAGTAGATTCCATGGCTCAGAAGCTCCAAAGTGAGGATGAAATGAAGCATTTTGTATTCTTAGACTTCTAGTGGGAAGGCTGTGAGATTTTGTTTGCCATCTTCAGTGACCTAGTGTACAACAGGATCTTCACTTGTAGAACATTCACTATGGAAAATGGTACTTTGAGAGATGATAGGAAGAAGAATGTGTATATGGCAGGCCCAAGTCCAGAGATAAGACAGTGAGATCCAATCAAGTTTCATCCTTTATTTGATTGTGCCTAATGAACATATTCTTGCCAAATTAAACCTGTAACCTTATAATCTATTATATGCATCCTGAGGTATTCTAGGGCAGTGATGGTGAACCTATGGCACGGGTGCCACAGGTGGCACATGGAGCCATATCTGCTGGCACATGAGCCGTTGCTTTAGCTCAGCTACAACTTGCATGTGTGTGCTGGCTGGCTGATTTTGGCTTGCACAAAGGCTCTGGGAGGGCATTTTTGGCTTTCAGAGAGCCTCCAGGAGATTGGGGGAGGGCATTTTACCCTCCCCTGACTCCTGGGAAGCCTTTGGAACCTGGGGAGAGTGAAACATGAGCCTACTGGCCTCACCAGAAGTTGGGAAACAGGCCATTGTGGGCCTCCAGAAGGCCTCTGTGGGGTGGGGGAAGCTGTTTTCACCCTCCACAGGCACTGAATTATGGGTGTGGGCACTCGCACATGTGCAATAGTGTGCCTTCACATTCTTTTGGCACCTGAGAAAAAAAAGGTTTGCCATCAATGTTCTAGGGTATGGCTATCCTGAATCTCTCTCTGTTCCGCATCCAAGTCACCCAATATGAATGAGATGTCAAGAAAGCAAGATGGTAGATGCAATTGAAGCCCTACCTCTTTTGTATGTCTGTTGATTAGTCATACAAGAACAGAAAATTTGCATCATGATGGCTGTATCTTGCCACGTTGGCTTTTTAAAAACTCCTACCTTCACACCACGTTGGTGTTCTGGATATGGACTAAGCAACAAGATTGTGACTGAGAAAATGGGTATAACCAAAGGACCAAGATGAGACATTATCCATAACTCCTCTTGAACAGCATTATTCATCCATACAGAACACATTCCGAGTGTTATCGTACTGGAGATGTGTATGTAATTGCATGAAAATAGCAAATTCCAATTTATATCATTTGGTATACCTTTTTTATTTAAAAAAAATCAGCTTATCCAATTCAGCTCCAGTGTATTTGCACATTTCTAATTTTTTAAAGAGATGTCTTTAGTTGACTTCATTTCTGTATTATAACCTGACCATGGGTTTGTTTTGTTTTGGGGGTTTTTTTGGATGTAGAACTTTAATACGGTGTGCAATTCAATCTCATGCCCGCCTGTGCATTGTGTCCGTCCAACTTTTATTGATGGCGAGTGCTGTCCTATCTGCTCTCACAGTAAGTATGCTACATTTTCCCAGTTTGTATGGTGTAGCCTCCCATGACTATATTTAAGATAAGCCAAAAACATCAATTCAGTAACCAAAGGAAAAAAATACGGTCACACAGGGTAATGAGTGCAGACTGAAATAAAATGGCAATTCCCCAGGCAATGAGCAAGGATCTCAGCTGATATTCTTGGGGTGTACTGCAAGGAATTGTACCCCATTTCCCCCCAAATAAAACATCTCCTGATAAGAAGCCCAATTGGCTTTGAAATAAGGCCAAGCGCTTATTTCAAGGTTCAAAAAATATAAGACAGGGTCTTTTTGGGGGGAAGCACAGTAGTAGCCTCACATTTCTGAGATCTTGGAAACTGGTTTACGGCTGGCTCCCATGTCTTTTCCTCCAAAGAGGTTGACAGCAAGTAGAAAAAAAAACTTAAATCCGTAGATGCACTGATCTTGCTGCACCATATAAGGCATGGATTATATTGTTTACTAGGTAGAATTTAATAACACGTCCACAATTATGATGGTCCGTTTGGTGGATAAAGTTAACCCCATTTAACAGAATGAAATAAAAGTATTTTTATATCATGAAATTATTAATCAGTGTGTAAAAATCATACATAGATTAAGATTAGAAATGATTAACCCTGTGCTTTATCCAAATACTTTTTTCTAATAAAGTATAATAAAGCCATTCAGCTAAATAGGTAATGCACTTTGCTCGGTCTTCCTTGATTTCATCTGAGTGAAGTTAACCAATTAGAGTTCTGCTGATTCTTCAATAATACCACTAATAGGGACACAACTGAGCATTGAGTGCACTGCAAATGTTTCATAGATTCTACAAACCTTTGGTATACTTTAATTTGCCTTTAAGACTATAAGAAATATCAGACTCTGCAGGCCTTTGATTTGGTCCCCGATTGCTCTGCTTAAGTTCTAAAGTTATCTTTGTTGTCCCATAGCAAATTCAAAGAAAGCTGAAGGGTGGTAAAACATTTTTATTAGGTGTGTCCTTTGCCATTTTTCCTTCTCCTTAAAAGTGTTGAATATTTACCCTGGTTCACCTGCAGCAGATCCTGGTAATAAACAAATCAAGCCAGTACTGCAAAATTCAAAAGCCAGTTATCAAAGTTGCAGGAGAGAAACTTTTTTTTCCTGCCTCTTTTAGAGCCTAAAAGAGATAGTTAGCTATGCTGAATCACTACTCTTTATCTTGGCAGCAATACATGAGTCATTACTATTTTCTCCTCTCTGAGCTCTTCTTATCACAAACATATTTTCCTTTCACTGCGGAAAGGCTCTGAAGAAGCAGAATAACTGTATGCCATCAAAAGGGAGTGCAATAAGCTACTAACTTCCAGGGGGATGATATATCAGTGTAAACTTTGCCCCCTGTACACTTGTGTGCACTCTATGGCCCATATGGAAAAGGTGGATGTTACAGAATGCATAAGTGCACCAGAGTGCCTTCCGTCCCCTGTCCCAATGTTTCTCTTTTACAAGTGTCGTGTATGTAAATATTGTTATATCTTTGTATACCACCAGTACATACTCGACAAAACAAACAAAAAAATAAAATGTCCAAAGATACTTCACCAGAAGAGCCCTTCACTCCTCCACTCAAAACAGAATACCCTACGAGACTAGATTTTCAATCCTGGGCCTAGAAAACCTAGAACTAAGACGCCTTAAACAAGATCTAAGTGTTGCCCACAAGATCATATGCTTCAACGTCCTACCTGTCGGCGACTACTTCAGCTTCAGCTACAACAACACAAGAGATTTAAACTTAATATTAACCGCTCCAAACTTGACTGTAAAAAATATGACTTCAGTAACCGAGTTGTCGAAGCGTGGAACTCATTACCGGACTCCATAGTGTCATCCCCAAAGCCCCAACACTTTACCCTTAGATTATCTACAGTTGACCTATCCAGATTCCTAAGAGGTCAGTAAGGGGCGAGTACAAGTGCACTAGAGTGCCTTGCGTCCCCTGTCCTATTGCTCTCCTATATCTCCTATACCTTTCTTCTATTCCTATATCTCTTCTTCTATTCTTTCATTGATATGTTCTATTACTATACTTTCTTTTCTATTCTTTCATAGATATATTTTACTATGAGTATCTCCTCTATAACCTTCATCATGTATTTAACTGTGTGTGTGTGTGTGTGTGTGTGTGTGTGTGTATGTATATATATATATATATATATATATATATATATACACACACACACACACACACACACACACACACTAAAACCCTCATTGCGTATTGGACAAAATAAATAAATAAAATAAATAAAATAAAATAAATACGGAAAAGGTGGATGTTGTGGAGTGACACTGCAACATGGATTTTGTCATGTTGGCATTATTAGGATTTTTCTATCCTTGGTTCAATTAAACTCTGCAATAAAGGGTATAGCCCTTTAAACAGGAACTTCATACTGGGACTTTCTGCTTCCCCCTTTTTTTAGTAGGGTTGATGTTTATTTGAAAATTCCTCCATGTGAGATTCATACTCTAATTCAAAACCAAAACAAAGGGATGTTTTGGAAACTATTCTCTGTGGTGTTTACAAAGGCCACTTTAAAAAATAACAGCGATCTCTATGAACTTAGAACTAAATAGAGATGAGATAAACTAAATTAGGGGTCTCCAACCTTGGCAACTTTAAGACTTGTGGACTTCAATTCCCAGAATTCCTCAGCCAGCAAAGCTGAACTAAATCACCCACCTTGCTGTACAAAAATAGCCATGTATCATTAGGTTTTGAGCAGCACAACATTTTTGAAAGTTAGCACTTTGTAGAGTTTGGTTTGCATCTCCTGTCCTTTTGATGATTTGGATCTTCCATCCTTCTGATTCTTAACCTATCTGTAAATTATGGAAGGCTAATATTTGTAAATAACTGAACATTGAATATTTGTCTCTCCTTATTTGCAGCTGATGATAAGGAGGAAGGCTGGTCTCCCTGGTCCGAATGGACAGAATGCTCAGTCACCTGTGGATCTGGAACCCAGCAGCGAGGAAGGTCATGTGATGTCACCAGCAATACTTGCCGAGGTTCATCCATTCAGACCAGGACCTGTTCTCTTGGCAAATGTGACAATCGCAGTGAGTGTTATAACACATTATTTTACTTTGCATCCAATAGAACAGTGTTTCCCAACCTTGACCACCACTTGAAGTAATTTGGACTTCAACTCTCAGAATTCCTCAGCCAGTGAATGCTGGCTGGGGAATTCTGGGAGTTGAAGTCCAGATATCTTCAAGTAGCCAAGGTTGGGAAACACTGCAATAGAAGGACAGTAAATTGGGGATTAATCTTAAAAGAAAGACAAAGATGAGGTACCATGAGATGAATCACTTTTTAAGATATGGTCTTTCCTAAACACTTTTATAGTTATCTTATTTTTTGCAGTATTTTTAAGGGTACAATAGCTCAGCGGTTAAAGACATGTGCTTGTCAGCTGGAAAGCTTGGGTTCAAGACTTGGATGAACTACCATTGCTTGCCTCTTCTCCTGCCCACAAAGCAATTTAAAAGCATGCAAATGCGAATAGATAAATTGGTACCACTTCCGTGGGAAGGTACATTCCATGTAACTCAGCGTATAATCATGACCATGGAAATGTACGCAGACAATTCTGGCTCCCTCAGCTAAGAAATAGAAGTGATTACTGCCCCCTAGAGCTGGACATGACTGGACAGGGGAAACCTTTACCTTTACTTTTATTTTTCTCCAAGAGGGAATTGCTCAATTAGCAATTGATTGCTGAATATATTGCTCTGTCTGACCCAGATGGGTGTTTATAGAGCTATGTGTGCAATTTGTTGATATGGCTGGAGGTCTGACTAAGAGGTAGCAAGAACCATAAGAGATATACAGTGGTACCTCTACCAAAGAACGCCTCTACTTACGAACTTTTCTAGATAAGAACCGGGTGTTCAAGATTTTTTTGCCTCTTCTCAAGAACCATTTTCCACTTACAAACCCAAGCCTCCAAAACCGTAACAGGAAAAGGCAGGGAGAAGCCTCCATGGGGCCTCTCTAGGAATCTCCTGGGGGGAAACATGGCCGGAAAAGGTGGGGGAAGCCTCTGTGGGGCCACTCTAGGAATCTCTTGGGAGGAAACAGGGCTGTAAAGGTATGGAGAAGCCTCCACGGGGTCTCTCTAGGAATCTCCTGGGAGGAAACAGGGCCTCCACCCTCCCTGTGGTTTCCCCAATCGCATGCATTATTTGCTTTTAAATTGATTCCTATGGGAAAAATTGCTTCTTCTTACAAACTTTTCTACTTAAGAACCTGTTCACAGAATGAATTAAGTTTGTAAGTAGAGATACCACTGTAAGTATAATTGTATCTTGAATTATAGTCCAAGTGAGATTTATATACAGCTAGAGATAATCTGGAATTTCCCTTAGAATCTTTGAAGCTGAAGATGCGAGTTCACTGTTTTGTTTCTTTCTTTTGATCAGTACGTCAAGATGGCGGTTGGAGTCACTGGTCTCCTTGGTCTTCCTGTTCCGTAACTTGTGGAGTAGGCAACATCACTCGCATACGACTCTGCAATTCCCCAATGCCACAGATGGGTGGGAAAAGTTGCAAAGGAAGTGGACGGGAAACTGAAGAATGCCAAAGGGATCCATGTCCAAGTGAGTTTGTTGAGTGGAATCTCTATCTTATAATAGAGCTATATGCACATGCATTAAAAAAATGGACTACATAAAAGCCTTTTATTGGTATAACAAATGTGTTCAAAGTCTACATCTTCTATAGTAGAAAGCATCTTTTATGATAGAAACTCTCCATGTGATAGAGTATGGATATACCAGAGTCTCCAAATGCATAGAAGGCTTCCACAGATAAAATACCGTATTTTTCAAACTATAAGACACACCTTAGTTTTTGGGAAGGAAAATAAGGAAAAAAAATTCTGACCACCAGCATCCATCTGGCTAGCATCCTTAGCAAACATCTCAGAACAGGTATATTAGAAATATAGAAACATAGAAGATTGATGGCAGAAAAAGACCTCATGGTCCATCCAGTCTGCTCTTATACTACTTCCTGTGTTTTATCGTAGGATGGATATATGTTTATCCCAGGCATGTTTAAATTCAGTTATTGTGGATTTACCAACCACATCTGCTGGAAGTTTGTTCCAAGGATCTACTACTCTTTCAGTAAAATAATATTTTCTCACGTTGCTTTTGATCTTTCCCCCCAACTAACTTCAGATTGTGTCCCTTTGTTCTTGTGTTCACTTTCCTATTAAAAACACTTCCCTCCTGAACCTTATTTAACCCTTTAACATATTTAAATGTTTCGATCATGTCCCCCCTTTTCCTTCTGTCCTCCAGATTATACAGATTGAGTTCATTAAGTTTTTCCTGAGAAGTTTTATGTTTAAGACCTTCTATCATTCTTGTAACCCGTCTTTAGACCTGTTCAATTTTGAATGTTCAATTAGCCTTGCAAAGCTCGGTTTGAGAGATTGTTTTTTCAGCCTTGCAAATCTCCATTTCAGAGGCCGCGTTTTCAGATTTGCAAAGCTCCACTTGAGAGGTTGTTTCAGCCTCTGAAAGTTCCATTTGAGAATCTGGGTGGGGCTACATTCAGCGTATAAGACACACCCAGATTTTCAACTCTTTTAGGAGGGAAAAAGCAGCATACAAATCTAATTAATAATATTATTATTATTATTATTATTATTATTATTATTATTATTATTATTATTATTGACTTGATCGAAGTGTATAAAATCATGCATGGGATAGAAAAGGTGGATAGAGAATTTTATTTTTTTTCTATCACACAATACTAAGACAAGGGGGCACTCCCTAAAGCTCATAGGTAAGAAAATGAGGACAAATCAAGGGAAATATTTCTTCACCCAGAGGGTTGTTGGTTTATGGAATTCACTTCCAGAAGAGGTCATGACAGCTGTCAGCCTTGATAGCTGCAAGGCAGATTCATGGATGCCAAGCATATAGATGGTTATTGAAATGGATGTCCAAGTGCTGCCTCTATGTTGGTTGAGGCAGGCAGGATTCCCTTGAGTACCACTTGTTGGGGGTCAAGGGAAAGGGAAGGTCTTGCCTTCTCTTTCTGCTCAAGATCCCCATGGACAATTGGTGGGCCACTGTGTGACACAGAATGCTGGACTCGATGGGCTTTGGCCTGATTCAGCATGGCTCTTCTTATGTTCTTATGTTCTTATTATTATTATTATTATCTTATACTCTGAAAAATACGGTAGTCTAAGGTGGATGATGGCATTAGAACTAGTAAACTATTTCTTGTGCACTAGCCTTGACTTTTTTTAGGTTCACATGGAAGTCTGAAAAAGAAAGAATTGCACAATGAATAGCCAAGAGATACTATCCATTGCAATAGTTGAATTATGGTACTGTATAATATTAGTGAATTCCATCGAGTATGCAAATTGTGTTTTGGAATATTGACAAGACCTCCGCCCCCAAAGAAGCTTTATATTAATTCATACTAATGAAATGTGGTTACTGCAATCACTTAACAATCGAGTTTTTTGTTCCTTATGCTAAAACATTGTTGTCTAACTTTTTCCAGTCAATGGTCGCTGGGGTCCTTGGTCTCCATGGTCTGCATGCACGGTTTCCTGTGATGGAGGCATTCGTGAGCGATCACGTCTCTGCAATAGTCCAGAACCTCAGTATGGTGGAAAGGCATGTGTAGGCGATGTCATTCAACGGGATATGTGCAATAAGCAGGATTGTCCGATAGGTAAATATGGAATACACTGGAATGTCACACGAGTTCTAAACCAATATACCATATCCATGTGAGATATGTAGGAGGAACTGCAGTTCGCTGATACCTTAGCCGATTTAAATGTAGAAGGCACCTGAATCTCAATGATTCCTTTGACATTGTATATGCATTGCTGCTCTGGATCTTAGTAGAAAAAGAAACACTTGAATAATCAATGAACTGTTGATACAGCTGTATTGAATTTATTTATTTATTCTATCTATCTATCTATCTATCTATCTATCTATCTATCTATCTATCTATCTATCTATCTATCTATCTATCTATCTGGCTTGTATACCGTCCAACTCCCAAAGGACTCTGGTCGACTTCCAATAAATAAGAACAATATATACTGCTCAAAAAAATAAAGGGAACACTTTATTAATTCCAAGTAATTCAAATTTCTGTGAAATCAAACTGTCCACTTAGGAAGCAATGCACATTCAACTTTGTACAGAACCAAGTATTCAATGAGAATATTTCCTTCATTCAGATCTAGGTTGTGTTCTTTGAGTGTTCCCTTAATTTTTTTGAGCAGTGTATAAAACAGCATAAAAACATTAATAAGAAATCCCACCCAAACTTATGTACTATCATTCTCCCTCCTAGTCAAATCCAGGTTCCATTCTCTCAATGTTTCCAGCCTGCCGGAAGAGCCAGGACTTCATGGCTTTATGGAAGGCTGGCAAGGTGGGGAGGGTGTGAATCTCCAAGGGCAGTAGGTTCCATAGAGTCAGAGTCCCCACAGAGAAGGCCCTTCCCCACGGGCCCACCAATCGACATTGTTTGACTGATGGAACCCAGAGAAGGCCAACTCTATGGGCTCTTATTGGTCACTGGGAAGTGAGCGGCAGCAGGTGGTCCCAAAGATAATCTGGTCCTGAGCCATTAACAAAGAAACATTTTTTTTCAGACAAGTAACAGTACAACAATGGAAAATTATTTTTTTAAAAATGAGAGTAAAAATATTAACATTTTCGTCATATTAAAATTGTTATCATACTGGCTGATATTTGGCCTATTTGTAGACCAAAGCCAGTACGTAACCACTAATGTTTTTAAATAAGCAACAAAATCCTGAGATTTGCAATGACATTGATTCATTTGAACTTAATAGGCATTTTGATTCTCTTTTAATGCAACCTACTATTTGTAATTATTTATGAATCCTAAATGGAAATAAAAGAAAAGGCCAAACTATTATTCCCCTTCCCCCTCATTTTTTCTTTTCTCTCATCCAGGCAGAATCTAATCTAATTCAATTTCCAGACTCAAAATATTTGAGCTTGGAGCAGCTGTTCTGACTTTAGTGGAAGTTTTCCATGACTATCTTAACCACCCCAGAAATGTTCTAAAGAGGCTTGAATCGGCCTATTTTCCAGCTTTAAAACATCTGTTCTGACTTCTATAATGTTTGGAATATAGTTAGTAATGTCCACATACTTCCCACAAGGTCAGATCAACCTTTTCGTTGAACTCAAAACATTTACAATTTAAAACATTTTTTCACAGGCTAACAGAAATCAATGCTGTGGTTAATATACTATAGAACACAAAAGAGATTTAGAGGCTATTCGGAGGCTTTGAGGTTATATTGTGTATTGCAGAGAGGATGGGAAGCGACTTCTTCAGAAGCATTCATTTTGTATTCCCTTTTACTTCTGGTCATAGCAATGCTTTTTTTATTGGTTTTCGACAGATGGCTGTTTATCCAATCCTTGCTTTCCCGGAGCAGAATGCAACAGCTATCCTGATGGCTCGTGGTCCTGTGGGGCCTGCCCTGCTGGTTACCTGGGGAATGGAACATTCTGTGAGGATCTGGATGAGGTAGATGTGTTTCAGCATGTGTGAATTACTGGGATTCCGCCCAGGGGTGGGTTCTAACATACCTCGCTGCCTGTTTGCTTCCTCCTGTGCTGTGTGGATCCACCTCGTGGGCACGCCTCATGGCACGCTCATGTGCAGTAGCAAAAAACAAACAAACAGAAAAAAGCAAACACAACATGGTAACGCATACACAGTTCCAGAAACCCGGCTTCTGTGCATGTGCAGAAGAAAAAAACTAAAAGAAATTCAACTCCCCTCCAAAGAAACAAATTCCAATTTTTTTTAAAGAAAGATGGCGGCCTCTATGGGCTGGCACTGACCAATCTGGTTCCGTGATGTCATCATGACATCACCAGTGGGTTATTGGTACCCGAGTCTGCGGAGAGGGGCGGCATACAAATCCAATAGATAGATAGATAGATAGATAGATAGATAGATAGATAGATAGATAGATAGATAGATAGATAAATAAATAAATAAATAGGGTTACTACTGGTATGAATAAGGATGCCGCACCAGTAGTGAAAATTGAGCTGGGCACACAGTTTCAGGTGTCTGGTGGGTGAACATCCCAGTAAGATCTTGCTTCTGCGCATGTGCAGGAAGCAAAATCTCACAAAGGGATGCGTGCACCATGAGATTTTGGTGATTTTTTGCTTCTGCGCATGCCAGAAGCAAAAAAATCTCCGACATCTCTCTCGCTCACGGGTCCCCTCACAAGATTTTGCTTCTTGTGCATGCACAGAAGCAAAATTTCACTGGCGTGCACATTATTATTATTATTATTATTATTATTATTATTATTATTATTATTATCATCATCATCATCATCATCATCATCATCATCATCATTATTATTTATTAGTTTTATATGCCATCCCTCTCCAAAGTTTGGAGACAAGCCCACCAATCACCCAAAGCTGCACATGCAGTGCATCAGTAGCAGCGGGAGCGGAAATTCCCACCTGGTTACTACCGGTTCAGGCTAACCGGTCTGAACTTGGAGGAATCCACATCTGATTCCACCTAGGGAATACAGATTTTCATTATTGTTATTTGAAGTGTCTGATCAAAAAACTCATCATTTCTTTCTGCACCTTTCCTCCCTGGGGCAGTGTGCTGTAGTGCCAGATGTTTGCTTCAAGTTCAATCAGAACCATCGATGTGTAAACACCAATCCAGGATTCCACTGCTTACCATGCCCTCCCCGCTACAAAGGAACTCAGCCATACGGGGTGGGCCTAGAAGCTGCCAAAGCAGAAAAACAAGTAAGTGTCAGAAGATAGGGAAGATGTATTCATTCTAGAAGTCTCATTGTTATAGAAAAGAATTTAAAAAGAATGGCTGACCAATCTCTTATTGAAAACCTTCATTGGTGGAGCATGGAACACCCACAACTTCTGGAGGCAAGCTGTCCCACAGATTAATTGTTCTCACTGACAAGAAATTTCTCCTTAATTTTTGGTTGGCTTTCTCTTTGATAAGCTTCTGTTCTGTCTAGATGAGTCACCAATCAAATTAAAAGTCACACACACACAAGGGATAGTATATCAGAAGCTATAAGGATTACAAAAAGTCCAAGTATAAAATACAGGATACAATTAATCCATTCTGGCAGTGTTCCCATCCTAATGTTTCTGAGATAAGCTCAAGACCGGGGCGGAGGCCAAAGATTCATTAGGGAACTCCCTTTGAAGTGATTCTGTCAATCAACCAAAACTCACACATCTTCATAATCTCTTCAACAATGCAGGTTGCATGGTTGTAAAACTGACTTGTAACTCCTGAGATTACACACGGCCATGATTGGGAAAATGTCCATCACACTCACTTCTCACAAGACTGTCCCTTAAATAGTGACAAGGTGTGACCAAGTGTTCCATAGAGCTACTAATACAAAGATCCTTTCCTTCTCAGATACTCTTGCCTGGACATAGTCTAACAGAGGCTCCTCCTCTATTTCCTCATTATCCTCTAATTCATCTTCATCCTCTGACTCACTCAATACCATAACGGGGGTGCTACAATCTGTGGTTGGTCTTCGGTCTCTAACACCTCATCACTCTCACTCTCAGACTTAGGTTTCGAGAATGCTGGCCTAGGATACCAACGTCTCTCGGTCCTTGAAATCCATGACCAGCTGAGTTGTATGTGGACCAGTCACCACAGCTTCCATTCATTACTTCTCCTGTCCTCTAGAGAATAAGTCAACCCTTCAAATATTGAAAGGCTCCTATCACATCACACACAACCCAGTCAGTGAAGGGCTACCAAAATTTTTACTGCCACACCGTGGGCTTGGTTTATGCAGGACTCCCTGCATTTTCTTTCAACATCTTTCAGTGCAAATTGGATGCTCTGGGGTGGAGCTCCATTTTTGGTACCCCACTGCACCCCCCAAATCTGGGCAGCAGCCCACCCCTGAACCCAGTCCTTCTCTTTGTTCAATTAAACTTACTCAGTTCCTAAAGCATTCATATAGAAAGGTTGGATTAAAATCTTAGGTCATAGGAGTAAATTAAAGCAATGTTTTTTTCTATCTCAGCCACTTTTTAATGAATTCTGAAAGTTGAAGCCACACAACTTGAAGTTGAAAAATACTGAATTAAGGGAAGTAGTTTCCGTTGGGTCAACTTTGGTTTCTGGTGCCTGCACAAACATATCCATTGTGCCAAATCAACTGAAGAAAAATGTAGAGGCTCTGGTTTCTCACCATTAGAATATACATTATATATTTTTTCAAGAACTATACCATCTTCCAAGGTCCATTTTGTGAAGCTGTTTGACGTACCCAGATACTTCTCCATTCATTTTCTAAAAAAACATATCTGTTTCAGATTTTTGTTACCTTGGATTTTATTCAGTCATTATCCATGATGTAGTTTATGGATTCTAAATGTAAAACTAAAAATTAAGAGTATGATATCAAAGTTATAATGTAAGCCAATAACAAAGTAAAAACAGCAGCTGTGACTCATTCAAAGGAATTGCTGTTAGCTGTGTCTATGGGATCTTTAAAAAGGAATTTAGTTATTGGTTGCCTGCTTTAAAAAAGTGAATGTCACCATCAGTTCTGGTGACTTCATGGACATGGCTAAGCAACACTTTTGGCAAAGGTTTGGGAAGAGCTTGCCATTCCCCCTTCCAGAATTTCTTTCTTTTTTCTTTATCTTCCTGAAATTACAAAGGAAATGGATAGGGCTGATTGTTCCTGCCTCACAGTAAATTTTATATTGTTTAATTACATCCAGAAGTCTGCAGATGTGAGAGATAAATTTGTGAAAGAATATGTCATTCGACTTAAGGCTATGCTTTACTTAAAGAGAGGCTTATGCGTAATTGCTACATTGACAGCAGCACTTAACTTACTAACTCCACAAGTAAATGTTGCTTGGGTCTTTCCCAAGATTTTAATGAAAGATGATTATATCTGGATCCAGCTACAAAACACATGCTCAGGGCTCAACCACTGATGGGAAATTATAGTGTCTGTTTCTTTGCTTGTTCTCTTAATCAGGAGCTTTGGGTGACCTATTTCCATAATGATCTGCTTTTCAGGTATGTGAGCCCTCCAACCCTTGCAAAGATAAAACACACAGTTGCCACAGTTCAGCTGAGTGCATCTACTTGGGGCATTTCACCGACCCGGTGTACAAGTGCGAATGTAGGACAGGCTACGCAGGGGACGGATTCATCTGTGGGGAAGACTCGGACTTGGATGGATGGCCCAATAGTAACCTGGTCTGTGCTGCCAATGCGACTTATCACTGCAGGAAGGTAACGTATACGAAGTAGAGAGATCCTAAATGTCTAAACTGAAATTAGGATGTTATATTTTTAAATGGTCTTCCAGAGGCCTGGCTTTATCATGGTGACTTTATCTGGAATTATTCCTCTTTTACCATTTGTTAGACCCCTAGAGGTAGAAATAAACATAAATAATATATTTTAATAAATAATAAATAATATTTTAATAAATAATATATTTAAGAGCCTTCCACTCCTCCACTTGCAGCAGAATACCCTACACAACTAGACTTACAATCCTAGGTTTAAAATGCTTAGAACTACGTCACCTTAAACATGACCTAAGCATAGTCCATAAAATCATCTACTACAATGTCATTCCTGTCAATGACTACTTCAGCTTCAACCACAACAATACACAAGCACACAATAGATACAAACTTAAAGTAAATTGCTGTACACTCGACTGCAGGAAATAGTAACCGAGTAGTTAACTGAGCATGGAACTCACTACCAGACTCTATAGTATCATCACCTAACCCCCAAAACATAGACTATCCACTGTTGACCTCTCCCGATTCCTATGAGGTCAATAAGGGGCGTGCATAAGTGCACCAGCGTGCCTTCCATCCCCTGACCTAATGTTTCTCTCTTACTAGTATCATGTATATAAATACTGTTATATCTTTGTATACCACCAAAATATACTTGACAAAACAAACAAACAAATAAATAAAAAATGAAATATTTCCCTAATGTCTATGGACTTGTTTCTGTCATCCAGGTCATGGTTGTCCCAAAAGTGCTTTATTTTTAGAAATATTTTTCTTTGAAGATGTTTGACTTCTCATCCAAGAAGCTTCTTCAGCTTTGATTGGATGGTGGGGAATGGAAAGATTTATATTCCTTGCAGACAGCTGATCATTTGCATCCTCTTAGAGAGTTGTTAAGGCACTTGGAGGTTTATCTATGTCAGTGTTTCCCAACCTTGTCAACTTGAAGATATCTGGACTTCAACTTCCAGAATTTCCCAGCCAGCATTCGCTGGCTGGGGAATTCTGGGAGTTGAAGTCCAAGTATCTTCAAGTTGACAAGGTTGGAAAACACTGACCTATGTGAGGGTGAAATTCTCCTGGTTCACTTGTGCCTGTCAGTCGTTGAAGAGCCAGTTGCGAAGGGTGCATGAAGCTTTGTTCACCTTCCTGAATGCCGCCATTTGGGTTCTTTTACCCTCTGCACATGTGCACAGGTAAAAGAAGCCAAACGGCAGCATCCAGACAGGTGGGCAGAGTCTGGTGCTCCCTTTATGACCATCTCTTCAACGACTGACAAGCACAGGCAACCCAGGAGTATTTCACCCCTGATCTGTGTTCTCAGGGCCACCTGAGTAATGCAAATGAGTGTGGAATCTTCTTGGCTTCAGGTTGGGGGAATAGTTCTTTTCATTAGCATAGTGTAACTAGTTAGGCTAACCCCTCTGGAATCAACTCCCTCCAGAGATCCATACTGTCCCCACCCTCCCTGCCTTTCATAAGGCCTTAAAGACCATCTTTGCCGACAGGTTTGGGACCATATAAAGCCCTTCATGTCACCAGACCAGGGTATCTACGAGACCGCCTTCTGCTGCACGAATCCCAGCGATCGGTTAGGTCCCACAGAGTGGGCCTTCTCTGGGTCCCGTCAACAAAACAATGTCATTTGGCAGGCCCCAGGGGAAGAGCCTTCTCTGTGGTGGCCCCGGCCCTCTGGAACCAACTCCCCCCGGAGATTAGAATTGCCCCCACCCTCCTCACCTTTCGTAAGCTCCTTAAAACCCACCTCTGCCATCAGGCATGGGGGAACTGAGATATTCTTTCCCCCTAGGCCTTTACAATTTATGCATGGTATGTTTGTTTGTATGTATGTTTGGTTTTACAAATAAGGGTTTTTTAATTGTTTTAGTATTAGTTTTAGTATTGGATTTACATGATGTTTTATATTGTTGTTGTTAGCCGCCCCGAGTCTGCGGAGAGGGGTGGCATACAAATAAATAAATAAATAAGTAAGTAAGTAAGTAAGTAAGTAAGTAAGTAAGTAAGTAAGTAAGTAAGTAAGTAAGTAAGTAAGTAAGTAAACAAACAAACAAACAAACAAACAAACAAACAAAGTTTAACATCTAGCCCCAGCCGCTGAATGAATCTATATGTATGACAGGATGAATGTGAGAGTTTGGTTTTAAGAAATTGGGATTTTAGAGTTATTTTAGATTTAGATTTCTACATGCTTTTTGTACTTGTTTTTGTTGTGAGCCGCCCTGAGTCTCAGGAAAAGGGTGGCACAGAAATCAATTAAATAAACAAAAAAACAAATTTGGAAGCCATAAATGTATTGTCTAAATTATTTAGAAGACGTTCTCCCCAACAGCTCAGCCCATAACTAGATTTAACCAAGATTTTAAATGGCTTCCTTTTGACAATCTACCAGAAACGTCATATGGTAGACATCATTTGATATTATGACAATTTAGCAATATTATTTAACACAACCAAAAGCTGGTTTTTCTTATTAGTGCTTGAAAGTTTACAAAAGGACATAAATACTTCTATCTCTTTAACTGTTATAACTTTAGAAATATATTCAGAACTTTCAGGCTGAACATCCAAATCTTTTATTGTCCAAAAAGCTGGGATTATTATCCGTGTCTGAAATTAAAATATACAAATTGGTCTAAGATCTTTGTTTGCACATACAGGATAATTGTCCTTTCCTGCCAAATTCTGGACAAGAAGATTTTGATAAGGATGGAAAAGGTGACGCTTGTGATGAAGATGATGACAACGATGGTGTGGTAGATGATAAAGTAAGATCTTATCTCCTACATTGAACTGTATTTTCCTTTCAGAAGAAATAAATGTGGAAAGTATCAATACAGGATCAGTTTCTTTGAGGTGTCTCAGTTTTCTATGATAATCTCTTCATTGATATTAGTGAATTTACATACTCCATATGTAATACAATTGCTCTAATTCTCAATGAGTTTGTGTCATTTTTATTTATTTAATGCATACTACACAAGAGTGAATTGAGCCCAGTTCGCTCGTGCCTGTCAGTCATCGGAGAACTGATTGCAAAGGCAGCACGAGGCTCCGCCTACCTATCTGGATGCCACCATTTGGGTTCTTTTACCCTCTGCACATGCGTAAAGCATTCTGTGCATGCGCAGAGGGTGAAAGAACCCAAATGGCAGTATCTGGGCAGGTGGATGGAGCCTTGTGCTACCTTCATAATCAGCTCTCCAACGACTGACAGGTACGAGTGAACTGGTAGCATTTCACTCCTGATACTACAGCATCCATCTGGGACTATTAGCATGGTGCCATCTAGAAAGGAGTGTAATTTGTGGGATATATTATTTGGTTCAGATAAAAAAAATAAACATTTCTTCTATAATCTTGCTTCTTCTTTTAGGACAATTGTCCACTCCTGTTTAATCCCCGGCAATTCGATTATGATAAAGATGAAGTTGGTGATCGTTGTGATAACTGTCCATACGTGCACAATCCTGCTCAGATTGACACCAATCATAATGGAGAGGGTGATGCGTGTGCAGTAGATATTGATGGAGATGGTATGCCTTTACTTACTTTCTTCCCTTTTCATTCTAGAAAGTAGTCTAGATTAACCTGCATTCCATATCAAGATATACTTCTGGAAACATCTGTAATTCAAGTAATTATAACCATCCATTTCTAATTGTAGAGACAAGGTGTAATGTATGGCTGCAATCCAGAAATGAATTATATTCACATTTACTTTATTCATTGTTCATATGATAACATCCTTATATCTTTGGTCTTTTGCCCATCCCTTTTCTAATGGAAAGGACAAATATTGCCAGCAACTATAAATGCTTTGGCTGGAACAAAATAAAATCATGATCAATTCATGATTTATTATATTAATTTAATCAGTGGGGGACAGAGGGAGATACTTCTGTGAAAAGCTGTATTTTTGATCAAAGTTTCCATGAGTTGATGAGGTAAGACCACTTTTGGCAATACCCCCAGAAACTCTGGGTAATGGTGATACTTTATTGGACAAACTATTATATAACCCTTGATGACACTTCATCAAGTTTTCCAAGGCACTCTGAAATAATATAGGCTAAATAGGTCAGTTAAGCAACTCTTTATGGACAAAAGATATATACAGAGATATTTTCTAATACTATCATACTCATTTGATACCTAAATTTAGCATTAGCATTAGAATTTAGATTTGTATACCACTTCATAGTGCTTTTACAGCCCTCTCTAAGTGGTTTACAGAATCAGCAGATTGTCCCCAACAGTCTGGGACCTCATTTTACCTACCTCAGATGGAAGGCTGAGTCAACCTTGAGCCGGTGGTGAGATTTGAACTACAGCTAGCAGATAGCTGAAGTAATCTGCAGTGCTGCACTCTAACCACTGTGCCACCCTGGCTCTTAATAAGGAAGGAAAGTTTAATTATGGTCTACCAATGTTTTTTAGTTATTTCATATGCTTTTGTAGGCCATCCAATAATATTCATTGGCAGTTCAAAAGAAATTAAAGAAATTAAAATATTTATGTAGAATACACTTGCATGAAAAAGCATATTTGATGTGCCAGTCAAATAAATGTCTTCACCTCAAGTGCTTGCCAAAATGCCTGGAGAAAAGAAAGAAAATTATTTTAATCTTAGAATAATAAGGATCGTAAATTACATGTTTTGCTGAAAGGGAAAAAAAAATCAATGGTGATATTTAACATTATTAAACTGGCAAATATAACCTGAACAGTAGCCCAGCCTTGAAAAATCTACCAACCCAAATAGCTTTGATATTTTTTCAATGCCTTTGGGTTTATGCATTTTGGCATGACTTGCAGCCTGAAACATTAATGTCCAAAAGATGTTGTTGCAGAATTTCTTGGCTGCTGAATTTCACTTTTTAGTTGGACAAGATTAAGGAGCAGAGGAGATAACCTGTTAAGACTTGGATTTGGTTCAATGAATGTGTCATATCCATATTGGATATTTATATCAGCAGAAATTTGAAAACTTCCCATAGCTTAATGTTTACATTAATGATTGGACTTATTTCTTGGTTGATGTTCTGCCAAGTTGCAAGAAAAAAACAAACAAACAGATATTGAAGTATAATTGAAGTATACAGGAAAACTCTATCAACTCTCATTATTTTCCTGGAAGTATATCTCATAATACCCTTTTCAAGGAATATTTTAACATTCAAGAATGGGCACATCTGATTTGTAGTAAATCAGGAAGGATTTCAGATTCAATAGTTTTACAACGTCTTTTATAAACTATCTGCTGAAAGAAAATATGTGTTTGGTAAAAATAGAACAGTGTATGTAAAAAGATTTATCTTCGGATTCACATTCTGGTTCAGTTCCTGAGTCATCACAAAAAAAATAAAAAAGCACGCTAATATAGATCATGCAAATCTGTTTTACATCTTATTTTCATCAAAAACTGGCTGGGTAGCGATTTCAGAAGATACCCGATGATTTGCTACCATTGAATTCTGAACCCTCACCAAAACATACAGTCTTTTCAAAATTGGTAGCTTGAATTGATCGGTGCCTTTGGCACACAAAATTATTGGGCTGTGTTCTTAAGTAGTATCACATGCAATGGGGAAATAGGCCATTTTAGAACTAACCTTGGAACCAGAAAGCACAATCCTATAGGTGATATGTTGTAATGTTTTGTTTTGAATGGGGGCTGTTATTTAGGGAAAGCCTGACAAAGCAAACACATCTTCTTTACCAGACAAAGGAGATTGCATAGATATTTAACTATTTCATTCAGAATCTGAATTGACTCGTACATTTCATTATTACAAGACACTTGATGGTTATTAGCCGGATGAGTTTAAAACTGGAGGCATATGAAGATGCTATTAATTAAAATGATAAAACTCCTGATTTTTCATTCTTGCAACTCAATGTTCCAGTGCATATTTCATCACTTGTCCATAGACATCTGGATAAGGTAGATATCTCTCAGCCTGGAAGGTTCACTGTTACATCTGGGCTAGTCACAACATGTCTTCAAATACCAGTTGTAATAGAAAACCAGTTCAAGAGAGGTAGACCTCCACCTTCAGCTTGCAGGCTACTGTGACGAACACATTGCTGATTAAGATAGAACCTGGCCTGAACATTTTAATATAGTCGTATTTATTTATGCAGCACCATGGTCTGTTGAATGTATTCTGCATGCCTTGAATCCAGAATGACCCATGGACTATGAAACATATGGGAGAATCTCAGGCTATCCTTCCTTCAGACTTAGGGGAAGGGTAAAACAGGGTGTAAAAAAAACATTCTTGTACTAACTCTTGAAAAAAGTATTGTTTTGACTGGAATATGAACATCTGGCTTCATTTGTATCGCTTTTTTCATCCTGGCAGATGTTTTCAATGATCGTGACAACTGCCCATATGTCTATAACACAGACCAGATAGATACAGATAGAGATGGAGTTGGTGATCATTGTGATAATTGCCCTCTGGTACACAATCCGGATCAGGTAAATGATGTACTTCTTCAATGTAGAAAGGGAAGATGTGGCTGTGATTTCAGGAATTTGAATTATACCTCCGCCCCCCATTGTTTCAGCATTGAACATAGTTCTTTTTCCAAACCCAAATTTGCAAGTTGCTTGTAAAAGCATGGTAATATTGATGGTTGTTTTAGAGATGCTGATATTCCCTCACTGCCCTTTTTCTACATACTGGAGAAAATTCTTTTAAGAAATAGGAAAGATAAGCAACTGAAGGGAATTATTAAATCTTGTTGGTAATAAAAAAAAAATCACCCAATCATCTTTGTACTAGAGATTAATTTCTATGGAAATAAAGGTATGAGTATAAATTCAAGTTTGTTTATATTTCTATATGATGGTGATGTTATCTATTTAGTTAGGTCAAACTCTTGGCAATTCTATGGGCCAGGTTTCTCCACATCTTCTGATATTGCACTAATATATCTATACAGAAGATCTTTTTATCTCTATCTCTCAATCTCAATCTGTTTTTCCATATCCCTCTTTGTACGTATCAGGGATGGGTTCCATTTACCTTTTGCTACCAGTGTGCATCGTGATCACGTATGCACATACACTTATTATGTGTGTGTCCTCTCACATCCTCTCGTGGGATTTTGGCTCTCTGCGCATGCGCAGAGGGACAATTTTACTTCTATCCATGCGCAGAGAGCTAAAAAAGGTGATTAAAAAAAAGATTTAAAAATCGTTAAATCCACGGCCCAGCAAAACCATCGTACACACGATTACGCAATTCCCTACCAAAACAGAGCACCAGGACACACCGATAGGAACCCACCTATGCATCTCTCTATCTCTATATCTAGATCAATAGATCAATAGATCTAGATAGACAGATCTAGGTAGATAGATATCTGTGTATATTCAGGCACACGTAGATGTATGTATATAAAATATATACATATATACATACACAAACTTATATATACCGTACACACAGGGGTGGGCAGCAGGCAGGACAGGGTGGAACGCAGTTCTACTGGAGGAAATGAAGATGTGTGCATAGCTCCTGCTGATCGGCGGCTATCGCTTCCTGGATTACAGGTCTCGGCTTGGCTCTCCTTTTTCCCCTGTTGCTGCGTCTGTGCTCCTTGCTTTTTTCCTGTTTCCTCCTTCCTGGCCTTGGACAGGCTTCCCTCTCTCCTGCCTGGCTCCCCTCCAGCCTTACATGGCCACCTCCCGCCTGAGGTGCAAGCAGAAGGCATGGGTGGAAGCGGCGCTGGCAGCATTTATGCTTCTGGCAGCATCCATTCGTCCAGCTATCCAGCCTGAGATGGGGGGGGGCATCCAGGAAGGACAGCGCAGGAAACACAAAGCAAATTGTTACCCCAGCGAGCAACACTGGTAATGTTGTAAGTCGAGGACTTAACAGTTCACTTGAACGATGATGATCGTTCAAGCCACTCCCACCTGGTCATATGGCCGGCAAGCCACTCTTACCAAGTCACATGGCCATCAAGCCACACCCACAAAATAAGCCACACCCACAATGTGGCAGTAAAAATTTTGGCTGCCCATTACTGCACGCACACACAAACCTATATATACACACACATACATACATACATGCCTTCTTTCTGCCATTGTGAACCACATAACCACATAACCTTCTGCTCTTTTTATGCATCCCCAAGTTTATCCTTCCATCTGCTGTTTTTAACTCATGAAAGAAACTGTTGAGGCAAAGCTCATAATATTGTCTAATTTTCATGATGGCAGCTATTCCTTTTAGGGGTAGAAGAGAAGGTTGCTTACAAGGGGCATGAAATGTCTGTGGGAAATGAAAAAAGTGGCAAATAAAATGATGTTCAGAGAGTTTGCTAAAGCATTTTACTGTGTGCAATGTTCCTTTGCGCAACTCTTAACAAACCTGGGTTGACACAAGGAAGATTGGGGAGCCCATGACATTTCTATGAGTAATAGTAATATCTTATATATTCTATATAATAGAATATACACAGAATATCTCCAAGACAGCCTTCTGCCACACGAATCCCAGCGACCGGTTAGGTCCCCTAGAGTTGGCATTCTCTGGGTCCCGTCAACGAAACAATGTCATCTGGCGGGACCCAGGGGAAGAGCCTTCTCTGTGGCGGCCCCAACCCTCTGGAATCAACTTCCCTCGGAGATTAGGATTGCCCCCACCCTCCTTGCCTTTCGCAAACTCCTTAAAACCCACCTCTGCCATCAGGCATGGAGAAATTGATTCCCCCAGGCCGTTTCCCATTTTACGTAAGGTTTGTCTGGGATGTATGATTATTTTTTATACTAACGGTTTTAAATTGCTTTTTATTGTTGGATTTGTACCGTGTTATGTGTTGTGAACCGCTCCGAGTCTCCGGAGAGGAGCAGCATACAAATCTAATTAATAATAATAATAATAATAATAATAATAATAATAATAATAATGAAATGAATTGTGTGTTGGAGTGAGCGGGAGAGTTTCTCTTTGTATATTTGCTTTTAAAAAAAACCCCTCATCAGGAATTTTAAAATTGGCAACACAGGTGCCAGATAACAATATCACCTTTTCTCATCGATACTTTGTTCCACTTATTCATGGTTTTATTTGGAAAGAAAATTACTTACTTAATACAGAATTAAAATTATTCTTTTCCATAATAGGCCATATGTCTATATTAAAAGCAAATATACCGTAATCATCAACAATCTGTATGTTGGAGAGGAGCTAAATGGCTGTGTTATTAAAGAGCAGCTTTCAAGTTTTCAAAGATCCGACTCAATATATTTACCTTTGATTTCAGCGTATGATCTGGAGTTTCTAATTGTATGAAGTTATTGCCTGAGGCTTCCTGTATTTTTTCTTTCAAGGGAACATTATTCAAAGCTATATCCTTTCATATCTTAAGAACATTGCCCAGAGAAAAGAGATTTTTTTTCACAGAAACATGTTTGCAGCACAGTTTCTCTCATTTTGCAAAGGGAATAAAGCCCAGATTCAGAACAGTTGAAGGCAAAGTCTTTCCCAGTTTCACTGATGTATTTTTTCAGCTCCTGGTGCTCTTAGTAGATACTTTGGGGCAATTACAAAATACCCAGTCAGTCAAAGCAGATGTAAGAAAGGTTTGCTGCTAGCAAAATTAGGACAGAATGGCAATTACAGGGAAGGACTTAGTTGAACTTGATTCCTCATGATGTGAAGGAGCTGTGGTGACACAGTGGTTAGAATGCAGTGTTGCAGGCTAACTCTGATTTCCACTGCCAGGAATTCCATCCTGATAGGCTCAAGGTTGACTCAGCCTTCCAGCCTTCCAGAGTCAGTAAACTGAGGACCCAGATAGTTGGAGAAATGTGCTGATTCTGTAAACCCGTTAGAGAGGACTGTAAAGTATTATGAAACAAAATGGAGTAGAGCAGGAATAGAATAGAACAGAACAAAACAGAGTAGATTAACAGAGTTGGAAGGGATTTTGGAGGCTTTTTAGTCCAAACCCCTGCTTAGGTAGGAAACCCTATACCATTTCAGACAAATGGTTGTCCAACATCTTCTTAAATCTTCCAGTGTTGAAGCATTTACAACTTCTGGAGCAAGTTATTCCACTGATTAATTGTTCTAACTGTCAAGGAAAATTCTCCTTAGTTCTATGTTGCTTCTCTCCTTGATTAGTTTCTGTTGGCTTGTCTCGGTTAGGCTATGAAACCTTCGACAACACCGAGCAGAGAATTTTAACAGAGCATGGATGTGTGATAAAGCCAAGACACAGACTTAGTTAAATAAGTATTATTTACATATAAACAAAATATAAACAATCCAGAATAAGCACGAAGCAAATACAGAATAATACGCACTGAGCAATTACAAGATTATCACAAAGCAAAATACAATATAAATCATAAGCACGAAGCTAACATACAATATAGCTAATAAGCACGAAGCTTATACAAGAAGATAATAAGCACCAAGCTTAGACAACTCCCCCTCTCTCAGGCAAAAGTGAAAAAGGAAGTGACCGAGCAAAGTAATGAGCTTTTATAGCTTCAATGAGGAAGTGACAAAAACAGCCTTGAATATTAACTCTTCAAGTACAAGTTAACTCTTTGAGTGCACATTAACTCTTTAAGTACAAGTTTGATACAGTTTACAATATGCAGATTACAATGGCAATCCCTAACAACCATGTACCCTGCACTAACAGTTTCTATCCATTGCTTGTTCTCCTGCCCTCAGATGCTTTGGAGAATAGCTTTTCTTTTTGGCAACCACTGAGATATTAAAACACTGTTATCATGACACCCCTTGTCCTTCTTTTCATCAAACTAGACATACCCAAGACATAAATTTTAAGTGCTGTTGCTAATGATTACATACACATCCATGTTATTTCCTCAGCAATGGTTCTGCACATTCTGCAGAGGTCAAGAATTTGAATGAAGAAGGTTCCTATCAATGCATCCCACACTCGGCAAATGGTTATACTCTGCCTCATTATCTGGTGGTATCTCATGCATTCCGAATAGAATGCATACATGATATGTCTGTCTGACACATTTCTGTCTGTCTGATGTATTCCTTGCCATAAGTAGATGTTTTTAAGGAGGCGATTAGCCCTGTGATTCCACAGCTTTTGTTTTGCTTTTATTTTTATTGCAAACACTTCATATCCATTTCTCTCCTTAGACTGATGTGGACAACGACCTGGTTGGTGACCAGTGTGACAACAATGAAGACATAGATGACGATGGTCATCAGAATAACAAAGACAACTGTCCTTACGTTTCCAATGCTAACCAGGCCGATCATGACAAGGATGGCAAAGGGGATGCCTGTGATTCTGATGATGATAATGATGGCATCCCAGATGACAGAGACAATTGTCGACTTACGTTCAATCCTGACCAGAAGGATTCTGACGGTAAGATTATATTTTCCTGTAACAGAACATTTTAAAAGCAAACCAATGTGAACATACAACACAGACATCAAACTCGATTTCATTGAGAGTCACATCAGAGTTGTGTTTGACCCAAAGGGGCAGGGGTGGGCGTGGCCAGCTAAATGTCACTTGTGTTGGGGGTCTGAGTGCTCTACCAGCTGCAACGGCCTCCTGCAATACTTTGCCTGTGAAAATGGAGCTCATGAGAGCCGCATGTGGCCCTCCCAAGCTCTGTTTTACTGACAGAGGCACAGTGGTGGGCTACAAGCTGGAACACTAAATTGCACTCGCCGCAGTGGCTCATAGGTTCTTGTGGGGCCAGCGCGATTTTGCTGCTCCACCTGTGGAGGTAGCAAAATCATGCACAGAGCCGCAGGTTTGCCCATGTTTTGGCATAAATGGAAGCAAAAAAACCTCGCCGAAACACGGGCACACCTGCGGTTCCATGCACAATTTTGCTACCTCCACAGGTGCAGCAGCAAAATCGTGCTGGCCCCGCAAGAACTTATGAGCCGCAGCAGCGAGTGCAATTTAGCGTTCCAGCTCATAGCCCACCACTGCAGAGGCACCACAGCAGGGTTGGGCTACTGCCCGGATGGGGAGGAATGACGTGGGGTAGCAAAAATGGAGCTCCACCCCAGTGCACCCAATTTGCGCTGAAAGATGTTGAAAGAAAATGCAGGGCGTCCTGCATAAGCCACACCCACAGTGTGGTAGTAAAAGTTTTGGTAGCCCTTCACTGCACCATAGTCCTATGCTTTGCTGTTTCCATGGTGGCCCTGCAGGCCAGATCTAAGCATCCTACGTGCCAGATCTGGCCCATGGATCTTGAGTTTGATACCCCTGACATATTCAGTAGTTATCTTTCACATGGACTCTCTGTTTTTTGATATATAATAATAATAATAATAATAATAATAATAATAATAATAATAATAATAATAATAATGCTTGACACTGGCTTTCTTTCATCTGGTGATCTCCAAATTAATTGTGCTATAATTCCCAGATTCCCCTCACCAGAAAGGGAAACCCTATATTTCAGATGCCAACCAAATATTGAGTTATTATATTTGAAATGAATCTGTTTAGTATTTTTGCCACTGACCTGCTTGGAGAAGTCATGTAGGGTCTCCTAAAGATGGTCTGAAGCTACCAATGCTACATCTACTCAGTGGCAATAAAAAGAATAGTTGCAATTATTGTTTTATTATTGCTAGATTATAATTGTATTCTGTTGAGGTTGTGGATATAGGGAATCTTATATGTGGCTTATCCTGAGAAGGTGGGGAAAAATGGAAATCAGAATTTGCCACCTAAAAAGTACGGAATCTTGACAAAGTCTGCACTGAAGAAAAGAGACTAAAAGTCATACTTCACTTTGGAAGGATAATTCTGACTGTGGCCATCTTTGTATAAAGGTTTTAATTCACATTGTTAGATAGAGTGAATGGAAGAGGCAGACAGAAGTGGCTTTAAAACAACAGCTCTTTATTTGGCAACTATTTACAACCCAGAAAAGGCTCTGTCTGACAGCCAGCCCTTCTATAGGAAGCTGCCAGACAGTCTAGCCAATCACCAGTCAGTATTTTAATTTGATGTAATTTATTTGATTTGTAAGCCTCCCAATTCCTTCCAGAATGGAGGACCTGACTGAAGTCTATGTACTTCAGTCTGAGAATGTTACACATATGAAGCCAGTTCCCAAATTAGGTTAAACCAGAATAAAACAATACATTTTTAATGTTTATTTTTACCTTGCCAGCTCAAATGTACCAGCCATTGAAGCTGAGTGTAAAATATGTACTCCTTTATACTAGTCTGATAGCCTAATGGCCTCGCTAGTATGCTAGCGAAAAACGTATTCAAAAAGACCATTCCAGTAGCTAGAACCAACCTTTTTATACTCCTGGTCTAAAAGGACCTGGAGGGTATCAAGTGTATAGTAAATGCAAGGATATAGTATACTATACAAGGATTTACTTGTATAGTAAATGCAAGGAGAACAGCAGGGTTAAGATTTATGGACTCCATTCTGGGAGTTAATGTGCACACAGATCTTCAAGTTGCCAAGTTTGGAGACCTATATCTTAATCACTAAATAGCAGAAATCCAAGTGTTAATCTATCATTCCAACTAGTAGGTGATTAACTATTCTGTGATCAAGGATCTCCTGCAGAGTAAGTGAATCATTCATATTTGATTGTCAAGGCTCCTACTGTTAGGACTCTACCAAGAAATTAAACCAAATACTATTTTTGTTCTGTTGTTCAACCAGCAGGCCTAGTTGAAAAACAGGGTGAGATGCATTTCTAAATTTCTGAAGGATTAGCAATCTTTTCAGCAGCAATCAGTGTTGCAAAACAAAATTAGGCAACATATGAACCAAATAATTAAAACCTCACTTGAACAAAGAAGCCATTTCTTTGAAGTTACCAGAGAGAATACAACTGGAGCCATACAATTACTCCCTTAAGTGTTAAGATAAACCCGTTTACAACTGGTCAGTATTTGGAATTCAAATTGGACAGCAGCCAGCCAGTGGAAAGTGGGGTCATTTTCTCATAAAGAGAACTATGGAAAATGTGATTCTTGCTATCTGTATTTTTTTATGTTCCATGGCCATGTTCCTGCTGATAAATATTTATGTATACAGTGTTCCCTCGATTTTCGCGAGTTCGAACTTCGCAAAAAGTCTATACCACGGTTTTTCAAAAATATTAATTAAAATATACTTCATAGACTTTTCCCCTATACCACGGTTTTTCCCACCCGATGACATTATATGTCATCACCAAACTTTCGTCTGCCTTTAATAAATATTTTTTTTAATAAACTTTAATAAATAAACATAGTGAGTAACAATCTAAATGGTTGCTAAGTGAATGGAAAATTGCAATTTAGGGGTTTAAAGTGTTAAGGGAAGGTTTGTGATACTGTTCAGAGCCAAAAATAGTGTATTTACTTCCGCATCTCTACTTTGCGGAAATTCGACTTTCGCGGGCGGTCTCGGAATGCATCCTCCGCGAAAAGCGAGGGAACACTGTATTCCTAAAAATCTGGGATAATTAGTTCAGAAATGGCTGATGGAGGAGGGAGAGAGGGAAAGAGGGGAGGGAGGGGAGATAGGAAGAGGGAGAGCGGGAGAGGGAGTGGGGAGGTAGAGAGATCCCATGATTGCAGAAATGTATTTGGTGAAACATCAGAAGTCAGAGATTTAAGGAATTTCTATATAAATCTAACATGGTTAGCACAGTTATGGAAAGAAAAGTTAAGACTACCTATAGGTTTCTATACCTATACCTATTCACAATAGATTCGTGGAATGGATGAACATTTGATAAACTGCCATTTAGTCCAGGGATTCAGAAGACTTGTTGACATTTTTGTTTGGGATTTTGGCATTTATTTTAATGCCTATTGTTTTTTAAACTCATAAACTAACTCAAGCCATTATAAGTATTCCATTATGAGACTGAGCTTTTCAACTATTTACCATAATGCCATTAGTCAATCTTTGTGTATAAGTGATTTGGGAACTCTTGAGTGGTTTAGCCTTGAATGCCCCATTAATCAACCACAATTTTAATATAGTCACATTCCAAAGCTTTAAGGAATGTCTTTCACTTTTAGCTTATCATTGCTATTTTTATGAAATAAACCAGTTTCCCACATAAAGAAAGAGTGTCCAAAGCTATTTTTATATGATTTACTTCATTGTCTTCTTCACTCATTTAATACAGATGGGACAAAAAATGCATGACAACATTCTTAAGTACTCATAGCACAACTATCAAAGTTTGTTGCAATACACAGATAACTGATTCAGCTAGATTCATTAACTTCTTTATATACAAGAATACAGATGAAGTAAATTTTACAATACCAATATAGATTCTTCTTCAAGCAGTTACAGGTAGCAGAGAACAGTTAGTTTCATTTCAGCAGCAGACAAGCACAGAGTGGACAAGAGAGCAGAGTGGACTGAGCCACACCCGGCCTTAAGCTTAAGTTTTCAGTTTCGGTTCTCTGCACAGACTCAGAAGTGGTTAGCTTCCATAGACTGACTTACTTGCTATGCCTGTTCATTGGCTGACCTTGTTAAGATGGCTCTCCCAGTTCATGAATATGTTAACAAAAACATCACTGAAAGCATTCAATGACACAGATCTAAAAATAAAATAAAATCCCAAACCACTTTTCAAATATCTAGTTCTGCTATACTCAGGATTTCTGAGGGTGCAAAGGATTCATTTTCCCTTCCTCCCCTAAATATTTTTCTCAGATCTCAAACATGGTCTTCCTAAGCTCTATAACAGTGTCCAGAAGTGGGTTCCTACCAGTTCAGACAGGTTCTATAGAACCCTTAGTAACTTGGTGGCCTGAGTTGCTGGAGCTGGCAGCAACCCAGGCATGCCACACCCCTGAGCTGGTTCTCTTGGCAGCACCATAGATGCCACCATCTTGTTTTTTGCTTCTGTGCATGTGCAACTTTTTCTAGTACTGTGCATGCATGCAAAGTGCGTGCGCCCATGCCGCCCCTCTCCGAGTCTACGAAGAGGGGCAGCATACAAATCTAATAAATAATAAAATAATAATAATATCCCTGAGCAAATCAGCAGGAGAAGAATCTGGAACACACCCCATGCCAGTGTCCTGATCATGTGAGCCACTGCACTCCAATCTTTCATTTATTACTGTGTAAACATGATTCTGATATAATTTTAACATAATTGTTTACAGATAAACATTCAATAGTATCTTATTTTTAGGAGTAGTACAGCTGTTGAATTTGTTGCACTGTATTATTCAGTACTAATTAGCATTTAATGTATAATGTAAACGTCCATAACTCCATACAGGGGGAAAAAAGCTGTTATTATGTGTGCTTTTTAAAATTTGTATGATTCAGGTGATGGCCGAGGCGACATCTGCAAAGATGATTTTGACAATGATAATGTCCCAGATATTTTTGATGCATGTCCTGAAAATGATGCCATTAGTGAAACAGATTTCAGAAAGTTTCAAATGGTGCCCCTGGATCCTAAAGGAACAGCTCAGATTGATCCAAATTGGGTAATTCGCCATCAGGGCAAGGAACTGGTTCAGACTGCTAACTCCGATCCCGGCATAGCTGTTGGTGAGTATTAGAATGCTTTCTGAGTGAACTAAATTCAGAATATATTGACCACAGCCGTTATTTATTCATGAAGTTCTTCAAGTATCCTGTGGTCTTTTTAGATGTTGTGCCTCCAGAAGTTGTGAATGCTCCAACACTGCAAGTTTTTAAGAAGATGTTGGATAATCATTTGTCTGGTGTAGGGTTTCCTGCCTAAGCAGGGGGTTGGACTTGAAAACCTTCAAGGTCCCTTCTAATTCTATCATTCTATTCTACTCTATTCTATTCTGTTCTGTTCTGTTCTGTTCAGTTCAGTTCAGTTCTGTTCAGTTCAGTTCTGTTCTGTTCAGTTCTGTTCAGTTCTGTTCAGTTCTGTTCAGTTCTGTTCTGTTCAGTTCTGTTCAGTTCTGTTCAGTTCTGTTCTGTTCAGTTCTGTTCAGTTCTGTTCTATTCTATTCTATACTATTAGGAAAGCCAAGAACCAAAATAAGTTGAAAAACTAATTAATCTGAGGGGCAGCATTTCAGACTGCTTTTTGCAGAACAGGCATGCAGCGAGTACCAACAGCCAGGGATTTACATTTGATGGGTACCAGAAGATGTACCTGCCTCTGTCATGGTGCCCGCTTTATGGAATATCCTTCCCCCTCAAAATTAGATCGTTCCTCTTTTTTTATATTCTGGAAGGCCCTCACAACGAGGCCCGTTGTGTGACCAGGTCTGGATTTCTCAGGGAGCTGAAAACATGGCTAGATGAAAACATGGCAACAACTAAATTTTTTAGGGGGAGGGAGTGCAATTATTATTTTTTTAAATTTACCATTTTGTGACTTGGTCAAGAAATTGAAGACTTCTGAATAACACAGAAATCTGTATTGTCCCGTTATGGAAAGACTCCTTTTTCAAATGGAAAGCTAAACCTTACTGACACGACAAAACTACCCCCCTCTCCCCCCCCCCAGATGACTCCATTATTGAGGGAGCCATTTTTTAATTCTTCCTTTGATTGTTTTTGGGTTTTTAAAAATATTCATTACTGTGGCTTTTTATATTTGTGTTCAGTGTTTTTATATTATTTAATCTATTGTGCACCGCTCAAACTTGTCTTCAATAGGTAAGTGGATGGCTATAGTAATTTGATAAATAATATTGACTTGATTCTAAAACAAGTGAATGTTTCAAGTAATGTTGACAATAGATGTGTGAAATGAAAGCACTCAGCATTTCTTTTCCATCCTGATTCAGGCTATGATGAATTCAGTTCTGTTGACTTCAGTGGCACCTTCTATGTCAACACTGACCGAGATGATGATTATGCTGGATTTGTCTTTGGTTACCAGTCCAGTAGTCGCTTCTATGTCCTGATGTGGAAGCAAGTCACTCAGACATACTGGGAAGATAAGCCAACCAGAGCTTATGGATACTCAGGGGTGTCCCTTAAGGTGGTGAATTCCACAACTGGTACTGGTGAACATTTGAGAAATGCTCTTTGGCACACAGGAAATACACTTGGACAGGTAACTAGTTGAAAATCCCCCATCGCCAATATGCTGTCAGCCCATGGAATTATGGTATTTTGTATTTCCCCTGCCCCCATTTAATTGCAAGAGAACCTTCCCATGTTCAAATCCTGTGATTAATGCACAGATGTTAAGAATAAGTAACAGATTCTGGTATGCATTGAACTTTTCTTTCTCTTCTACAGCAGCTGTTGTTGACCATATTATTTTAACCTTATTTATGATCATTCTAACTTGCCTCATGTCTATTTTAATTATAAGCGGCCTCAGGCTTTAAAACTCACACTGAAATGTCAGGGTAGCACACATGTCAAGACTAACTCTTCACGCAAGGAAAGTGCTGAAAATGTGAATAGTGTTCAGGCTGATGATAATTTTTTGCTCAGGTTTCATTATTAAGGGCTCCCAGAGGTTAGATCTGGGCAGATTGGTGGCATCTTAGAGAGGGGAGTTGTTTATTTTTAAGAGAGCATCGAGGTGAGCTTTATTTGTTTTGAGCAGATGGTTTGCTAACAGTATGTAAAGAAATCCTTGCTATCAGTCCGAATATTGTGGTTTCTATGCTGAACAGAAACGGAGTGTTACTTCTTCATTTCACTTTCTGAGGGATGCTCATCTTAAAACTCTGACAAATCAGTATTGAAGATATGGCCTAACCAATTTATATCTGGTTTGCTAGACCCAAACCAGGGCCAGTTTTAGTTTGAATGTAATGGAATGAAGTAGAATAGAATAGAATAGAATAGAACGGAACGGAACAGAACAGAACAGAACAGAATTTTATTGGCCAAGTGTGATTGGACACACAAGGAATTTGTCATTGGTGCATATGCTCTCAGTGTACATAAAAGAAAAGATAAGTTTGTCACGAATCATAAGTACAGCACTTAATAATAGTCCGGGTACAAATAGGAACCAGTCAATATAAATTGTAAGGATACAAGCAACAAAGTTATAGTCCTTCAGTCATTTGTGGAAGGAGATGGGTGATGGAAACAATGAGAAGATTAATAGTACTACAGATTTAGTAAATAGTTTGACAGTGTTGAGGGAATTATTTGTTTAGCAGAGTGATGGCATTTGGGAAAAACCTGTTCTTGTGTCTAATTGTTTTGGTGTGCAGTGCTCTATACCATCGTTTTGAGGGTAGCAATTGATACCAATTACAGTAGTATTTTATCCCAATTACTCAGTCCCTGCATACAACTGGTTACTCCCCTTGTATCCGTGAATCACAACCGATTGCTCTACATACTTTGAAATATACCTGCCATGCTAGTTTCCTCCTATAGCTCCTCCTATCATGTCCTTCTCTCAACCTTTCTCTACAATAGCCTAAGTCATAATAGTATCAGAAGGGTGAAAAACTCCAAGAGACATAGAATTACAAAATTGGAAAGGATCATTGAGGCCATCAAGTGCAACTTCCAACTGAAGTCATGAATTCAAATTACAGCATCCCTAGCTAATGGTTGTCTACTTTCCACTTCAATACATATAGTGTAGGGAATCCATCAGTTTTCTGCAGAAATGGTTCTACTATCAAACTATTTTATTGTGAAAGTTTTTATTTTCCAAAGTTCAATTGAAATCTGTTTCCCATCATTTATATGAAACATTTTATATTATGCAATCTGGAATACAAGAGGAGGGGACTTGATTTTTGACATGAAATCCTTTCATTTACTGAAAGGTGGTGGTATGAGTTGGAATGTACTACTCATGATACATTACCTGTGTGTTTTATCTTTTTAACAGGTGCGTACCTTGTGGCATGATCCCAAAAATATTGGCTGGAAAGATTACACTGCCTACAGGTGGCATTTGATTCACAGACCTAAGACGGGATTAATAAAGTATGACATTTTCTTCTGATGTATTCTATTGCTTTTCCATCTGAACATAAATGCATTTGATAATGCTTTGTAAGCAAATGCCAAAGTTATTACTTCATTTAGGGCAGCCTGTTTCTTTTTATAGTTGAAACCTTTGGGGGATTTTGAATTCCTGTTTTCCCACTTTTCCACCTCATCAAATATTTTCAATTTATTCTGAATGGCATATATAAACAAAGGCAAGACATTATCACATTATTTAAAATAACTTTCCTCCAACTCTTAGAAAGTTGTGGTTTTACTATGAAATAATCTTGTTCTGGATAGAAGGGGAAAATGATAAAAGTAAAAAAAAAAGGATTGAAATAAAAGATTGCTCCCCTTTCCTTAAAATTAAAATGAATATAATGAAGGCAATCTTAAATAGATTTTTAAAAATAATTGGATCTTCTGGAGATCATTTATTCAGAAAAATATTTTACTAAAATATACATGTAAAGAAGTTCCATTTTATGTCACATATATTCCCATGAATGCAATATTACGTATTGTTATTATTACTAATAATTTCCTTGGGAATTGTTACTGCATTTCTCCTTCTGTTTGCCCATGTCTCCCTCTACTCATTCAATTTCTCACACATTCATACAACATGAATTATTGTCCCATGTATTTGTTTAAGATGTGTGGGAATTCTTTTGGCTTTCAGATATGTAAAGAATTCAGTCTTTGCATGACATGAATTTACCTCCTGTGTAAATTAGTATATATCTATGCCTTCTGGTCATTGTGTTTTTTAGCCCCCAAATTTTGGAAATCTGGTTCCCACTAAAAAGCAAAAAGTAATATATTAAAATGTGTATTATCTATTGGATTACTATTCTGGTTTATTTTGTCCTGATCCACTTTTATACAAAAATGAATTATCTTTAGTGATGGGCGAACCCGACGAAGTTCGGGTTCGGCGGATTCGGGCGAACTTTGCATAAAATTCAGGTAATGTCACCGAACCTGAACCTGAACCCCGAACTTTTTGAAAATAGAGCCACAGAGAAAGAAGGCGGCCCTGTGGTTGGCCACCAATTAAATTTGCAAGAGGGTGAGCGGGGACGCAGAGTAGCAGAAGGAGGCAACAGCAGCCACCCACCAGCTTTTGCCCAGCAATCCCATATGCAGCAGGCATCACATTTTTCACAGTAATCTCTTGTGATGGAAGGGCATGCGCTCTGTGGCGCTATCGGTCTCTGGCTGCTGTGACCAGTAGTAACAGCTTGAGGCTTCAGATTACACAGAAAAAGGAAAGGCAGAGAAAGAAGGCGGCCCACTATCTTCCAATTATTCATGGCACAGTTCAGTCCAAATACTATCCTTGAATGTTGTTTAAACATACATATTTTTATGAATGTGTAATTCATATATATATTTTTAATGATCATTTTGCAGAAACTGTACGCACACTGTATAGAGTGTGATATGTAATTATGAAGTGTAAATTCATTACATCTGCCAGAAGAAAACAAAAACAGACATTGATTATCCTTATACTATATTAAAATCACTTAATTAATTGGAATTAATATAGTGTGTCTAATGCTTGCTACAAGTTTCTTTCCTATAAAAGAATATTGACAATGTCTTGATATAATTTAACTGATATTATAATTAAAGCTAAGAAGAAATAAGTATATTTAAATAAATACATAAAATTGCTAAATAACAATGTTGTGCAAACCATCTTGATTTCCAAAATATTTCATGCTCACATTATTGTCTTCTATGTTCAACTTTTTTTTTCTGAAAAAGTTGGATTGCTCAAACTTTATTAGAAAGGTTTCTGACTATACTAGAAATCTTCGAAGTTTGAATTGGAGCTGTTTTGAATAGGTTGTTTTGAATTCAAAACATTTTGCATTTCTAAAATGATGAATTATCACCTTAAAGATTGAATATCACTTAAACTATGGTTTCCTGTTCCCTTACAGGGTTGTAGTCTATGAAGGAAAACAGATCATGGCAGATTCTGGACCCATTTATGATACAACTTATGCTGGTGGACGATTAGGTCTCTTTGTCTTTTCACAAGAGATGGTTTACTTCTCTGACCTCAAATATGAATGTAAAGGTAAATTGCAATTTAAGATTATTACTGCAATCATAATTATATGTATCTAAACATTTCAGTTTCCTTAGAAAATTTCTGGAAAGATATAACATGGAGAGGGGATATGAAGGAAGAATGCTGAATTGTCTGTTTCTTATATACATGCTCATTATTTGGTTTCTAAATAATGAGTTTGCAAAATGTTTCATATTTCTGAACTACAGTGTTTAAAATTTGGGATTCAAATTTTGTCCTCTTTAGGGTAGCCTCAATGAAATTAGTAAAATCTCAATAATCTATGTAGAACTTTAGGTCCAGTGAAATAAATGAGATTCATATTCATTAATTTAGCTTTAACCCATACTTTACCTGTACTATAATCCAAATGTGGCCATTGTACTAACCAATTGCTTCTTTCTGATGCAGATGCCTGAACTGTTACAGCTCTGTAAAGAGCAATGTACTGTAGATGCCGTTCAACCTAGACACCTCTATACATCCTAGTACAAATCCCTTGTTTTTTTCCTCCTACCTTCCGTTGACTGTATACAACCCTGTTGCCAGGAGGATCTCTCCAACCCTTCACCTAAGTGCCTCCAAGGAGTTTGGATTAAATGTGACCATTGAACTCATTGCTGAAGCAGAAAAAGATTGACACGTGGATTGAAAACATGGCATAAATATTTGTTAATTTTAGTTTTTTTTAATGACGTTTACATATAAAATGTAAAAGTGTAATTATATTATGTATTATATAGATATAAATATGGCAGAAATAAGGATTGGGGGAGCAGACGATATAGCACGCAGAAGGAAATGGTTAGAGATAAGATGACCTCTTAAACCCTTGCAACCTCCTCAGATGAGAAATAGACTTTGCTTTCCCAAAGTCCAAAAGATATACTGTAGCAGAAGGACAATCTTTACAAAATTTGCTCAGAGAGAAGCTGTGGGAATTTAAGTTGAGAAAAGAAGATGCTCCAGTGTTATTCAAATGTTAATAGTCTCCTATCATGTTTTTAGATCCGCAATCTGCTTGGAGTTTTGCGTTAAAGCAAGTCCTCTTTTATAATCAATATTTAATATTTTAGCTGGGTTCCATGGAAGAAATTACAGTTCCCATAAGGTCTTGGTTTCTGTTATACCAAAGCAAATTCATAAGAATGTTGGTTATTTCAGAATTTTTAACACAGTTCTCCCAAATTGGAATTGAGAGGCCAATATTTTAGGAGGAGAACAGGATCACATTAATATGCCAACTAGGTTTTAAATGATAAGTATGGCTTTGCAAGAATTCTTGCATTCATCACATGGGCATTGCCCTCAGACCTATATATTTATGTGATGGAAAACAGTTTTTGAAGGCCAGCTGCTTGTGTGCATGAAGCTCCTGTGAAAATAGTTTGTGGCCACATCTCACAAACCACTTTCCCATCTCTTCTACATTCTTGCACTTTGATTTCAAAATGCTGATAAGATAGGAATGCAGCCATTATCAAGATCTAGTAACATAGTTCCACTTATAAGGAATCTGATGTTATTTATTATTGTGATGTACAGCTACATTCTCCAATAACTTATTTCAAAACTCACCGGAAAGTCCATTGACAATGAAAGATCTCAAAGAAGATGGCTAATGAATGCCTTTAATGATATAATGGGAAAATATGGATGTAACTGCTCATATATACAATTTTTAATTGCTCTGAACTGTCAAACAATTAAATAACCATTGAGATCTTGAAAATGGAACCTTGATATTTACCATTGCCTTCAATGCTTGTAATTTTTATTATATGTGTGCTGTATATAGATTGTTTAAAGAAAACTGTACTAAAGGTCCATCGGCCCCTTTAGTCTAACCAGATACAAGTTATTCAGCTATAGACTTAGTATTTTCATATTTATCATTTTTTTTTGTTTTAAAGCTTTCTCTGGAAGATATACTTAATTGGTATGGTTTGATTCATGGATGAGATTTACATATAGAAAAACATAAAAACTTCTGTTATACCAAAAGTCATGCCATCATGTTGTACCAAAAGAATGTTGGTAGACTTGTGAATATGTGGGATTTAGAGGATTGCATGTTTAGCTGGCAGGTGCCACCTCCAGGAAGAAACTTCTGCTAACTGAGAATTAAAAATATTTAACATTCTTGTTCATTTCCGCACACCAAATACTATAAGATCAGGTTTAGCCAACCCTGCTAGATCAGGCTTGGGAATTACTCACAGTTTGAGATCCAGACAAAGGCATACAAAGAGAAGAGCTTCAAACAAAGAACAGTAAGATTCAGATCCTCCACAAGTTTGCCTGCAGACATGAATTGTCACAGCAACTTTATAGATGCAAAGCTGTCATTTTCCTGTCAGAATGTGTAAAGCAGCCACCGGGGGATGGAAGGCTATGCGTTTCTGTTGCGGCCCCATCCCAATGGCTGTTCAAAGATCATCTCTTGAATTGCTTGAAGGATATGATAGAATAAACCACATTCCATCCCTCAGCTTTGAATACATTTTCCAATGGTTTTTGACATTATATGCCTTCTCAAGAATCTGGGGTTTCTGGTTTTATTTCACATTCTTTGTTTTGTGATATTAATAGACATTTAAATGGGTTTTTTTTTAATGAGGTTTGTTGAGGGTGTCTTTTGCAAATCATATTTTTAATGCATTGGAAGTATTGCTGTTAAGTCCCAGAGAAGAATTATTGAGGGAAACTTCATTAATGTAATAATGTTTTTGTATCTTTTAAATAAAGAAGGCATTGGTGCTGGGACTAAGATGTTAATATTTTGATTGTATCATAACTGCCTATGCTATGTAAATTATTTATGAGGGTTTGTCTTTGTGTGTGGTGTGCTTGTATCTGAGAAAGGGAGTTTGTGTGTGTGTGTGTATGTGTGTGTTTATGTGCATGAGGGGATCAATGACTTACATTTTATTTTGCTGAAGACTGTAAATAACTATTTATTGTTTGCTCAGACATAATCTCACCATTTCATGTCCCTCATTTATTCATTTTTTATACATTTAACAGTAGACAATAAACTATACAAAGGCTTCACTGAAAGTGTTCTCTTTACTTCTGCATAGTTTAATCTGAAGTCACAAAAAATGCCAATGGTCCCATCCCAAGTGCCCATCTTCTGGAATTCATATTTTATTGAAACTCAATGTTTGAGACGTATTGTTAGGAATGAAATGGAACCTTGCATATTTTATGTAAGCTATATGAGTAGCTGATATAGCAAGGTCATCTCTTGTAATTTCTACTCATTGTGATGGCACTTGGGGTAGAGATTAACATAGTGGGATGCGTCTATTTTTTATGTTCCTTTTTTGGGGGGGTTAGAGTCAGCAGTGGCTTGCTTCTGTTTAGAACAGTTCTAACAACCGCTAGTGCAGTGGCACAAGGCTCCACCTACCCTCACCCCAGAACGCTTCTGCACATTTGTAGAAGTGTTGTACATGCACACGAGTGCAGACGTGAACCAATAGTAAAGGGTTTTAGAACCCACTATTGGTTAGATTAGACTTGTTTTTTGTCAACATCAATGCAAGTATATTTTCAGATGTTAGGGCAACATTCATGAATAGTTGGATATACCTTAGTATCACACAACCAATAATCAACATGCAAATAAAGAACAACCAAAACAATAGTCATGAACAACCTAAGAGAAAATAATACAGTAGTACCTCTAGATACGAGCTGCTCCACATGCGAGTATTCCAAGTTACGAGCCACGACGCGAGCGAAATTTCTGTTCGACACCTGAGCTCAAATTCGGGATATGAGCCGAGCTTCCGCTAGGTGGTGCAAGAATCCTTGCTTCTGGTTATCTCGGCGCGAAAAACAAAGTTTAAAGGCATTCGTTCGAGATGCGAGTTGATCGACTTACGAGCTTGGGTCTGGAACGAATTAAACTCATATGTTGAGGTACCACTGTATAGCCAATCAAACTAGGTAGGCCATTCAGAAACAGGTATCCAAAGTGACATTTCCATGTATGAGGAAACCAAGATAGGGCATGCTCCAAAAGTCAGAACCCCTTTATATTCTGCTGTGCTACAAATCCATTGGCAATGTCCATTTTACTATCTAAATTTATGGATATTTAGCCCTAACCCTAATTGGCTTGAGCATCTAGTGGGATTTTCCCATGTAATTTCAAAGGAAATGAAGATTGGGCAGACTCTGAGAGGATCCTCCCAAGCATATTAATGCACTATGAGTCCATTGAAAATCTCCATTTTGTTTTCTGAATTCATGGAGACATAACCCTAAGTGGGTTTGTCCACTCCCCAAATGGGATTTTCAATGCATTTTACCAGGAAATGTAGCTAGAGCAGGATCCAAAAGTCAGCAGCCTTTTAAGCATACTAATGCACTATGAATCTATGGTCAACCTCCATTTTTCTCTATGACTTCTTAGACGTGTAACCTTAACTCTATGTGACTTTGACCCAAATTGGGATTTCCCCATGTATTTTTACAGGAAACAAAGATAAAGTTAGAGCAGTGTACAAAAGAAAGTGCTTTTCTAAGCATACTGGTATAGTACAAATCTGCTGGTGACCTACATTTTGTTTTTAGAATTCATAGAGACCTAAGTGTAACTCTAACTGTCCAATAGGATTATCCCACTTTTTTAAAAGTATAATAGATAGGGCAAGCTGCAAAAGTGAGCAGCCTGCATACCAATGAATCCCTTGGCAATTTCCATTTCTCCCTCTGAATTAATGGAGACCGAACCCCAACCCTGTGTGTTTACTTCTAATAGGACTTTACCATGCATTTTAACAGGAAATCTAATTAGGGCTGTCTTCTCAAGGCACTTTCTTCCTAAGCATACCTATGTACTACAAATCCATTGGCAACCTCCACATTGCTCTCCAGACCTAATACTAGCCTAGGTGGGTTTGAGCCCAGTAAAAATTTTCCCATGTATTTTACCAGGAGGTGTAATAATGGCAGACTCCAAAAGTCAATGCTCCCCTAAGCATTCAGATGCACTATACATCTCTTGGCAAAAACTGTTTCCACTTTGAATTTATGGGGACTAACCCTTACCTTAAGTGTCCCCCCCAATGTGATTTCCCCATGTATTTTACTAGGAAAGGGTGGATTCAAAAGTAGGGTTTAGTTGACTCCCCCCCCCCTTTTTTAAATTGGCAGAAAATAGACATGGTGTGGGATCCCAGTCTCTCATATATATGGATCAGAAGATAACAGGTAAATAGTTCTTTGGAAGGAAGATAATTTCATAGAGTACTATGAAACTGTATGATGAAATATGAGTCAAAACTAGGATATATAGATTCCAGAAGAGAAGGAATAGCAATAGCAATAGCACTTAGATTTCTATAACATTCCATGGTGCTTTATAACATTATCTATGCAGTAATGTCAGCATTTTGTCCCCAGCAATCTGGTCCTCATTTTACTAACATCAGAAGGATGGAAGACTGAGTCAACTTTGAGCTGGTCAGCATCGAACTCTTGGCTGTGAATAGAGTTAGCCTGCAACACAGCATTCTAACCACTGTGCCACCATGGCCCAGAATCACCCTTTAAGCTTTCATCTCGCAGGTTCTGTCCTGTCATACTATACTCAATATCAAACCAATGTTAGGCATGATGACATATTCAGCATGATTATATATTCAGCAAGATTACACATTTAGAAATTGTAGAACATGAATTATTTAGCTTTTCATACTATTGACATTATTTGAGATAGCAAACCTGACATCATAGATTATGTACTGTGAAAACATGTATTCTAGCTCTTTTAGGAAAATCAAATCTGTTGATAGAAAAGAATATCCATGCACAGCCCCCGTTTCACTTTGGCCAATATATTCTTTATTGTTATAAACATGGAAATTAATAAGAAATTTGAAGGGTGGAGAAATCTTTAACAGCATCTGCTTTTATTTCATTGTGTGAAACTTTAACTTATAAAAGAATACAGCAGGCCAAATGGAATGTGGAAACAAAAAATGCAGATCAGCATATAATTTAACTCCAAGGTAATTTAGTAATCCTACGAAATTTCTTCAGCAAGCAAATGAAGTAATTCTCCCCACCAATTTTATTATCCCAGCAATAACAAATTTCTAAATTGATTGGTATTATCACTATTTTAAATTCAGGGAATTAAGATTGCAAGATTAAGATTTGCTCAAAGTCAACGCCTTTTTATGAACATGCAGATCTGGTGGTATATCAATGTGACTACATATGTAGGAATAAACATCTATGATAAGAACAATTAATCTTTGGAATGACTTGCCTCCAGAAGTTATGAATGCTCCAACAATGGAAGTTTTTAAGAAGAAATTGGACAATTGTTTGTTTGAAATAGTGTAGTGTTTCCTATCTGAGCTGGGAGTTGGACTAGAAACTTTCCAAAGTCCCTTCCAAGTCTGTTATTCGGTTAATAAATGTTCAACCATATTAATTTCACTTTCTGGAATGGAACTATTGTAAGCAAGTAAATATACCGCTCCAAAAAAATAAAGGGAACACTCAAACAACACAATATAACTCAAAGTAAATCAAACTTCTGTGAAATCAAACGGTCCACTTAGGAAGCAACACTGATTGACAATCAATTTCACATGCTGTTGTGCACATTCAACTTTGTACAGAACCAAGTATTCAATGAGAATATTTCATTCATTCAGATCTAGGATGTGTTATTTGAGTGCTCCCTTTATTTTTTTGAGCAGTATATATTTTTTCCCTAATAGAATCCTGTATGAATTACTATTTTCCAATCTGATAAATTTAATCTCCTCTCTAGTAGTCTTAAATCATTGAAACATACACAGAAAACATGAATGGGTTCTCTTCCTTGCTTTGTGCCCAATTTTGCCTGCTGCCTGCAGTATGAAAAGGACTAGTATTCCAGGCTTGGTCATGTTTCTTATTCACTCTCTTCATAAACGTAGATTCTGGGTTTTGGCTGTTCAGAGTTAAACCGAGAGATCTACATGTGGTACAATCACTGATTCCATAAGAAGAAGGACCTAAAATGAAAGGTGATTTTTTTCAAGAGACAACTGGACTTTCTGGAAAATAATTCTTTCATTGAGGAGTTAGAGCTGTGCCTTCTTCAAGATGTTTCTGCTCTGTGACCCTTCACTGTTGAGCACAGGTACAAGCTGTTGGGAATGAGTCTGTCCTGTCAAACTGAAGTGCAAATGGTTTCTAAAGCCTGCAATTTTTCTGGAAATCTGTTTGTATTCCCACATCATTTGAAGGGTGTTCATTCCACAATCTAAATGTCTTTTCTAAATGTCTATGTTTTGCTAAATGTCTACATAGATTCTCAGTCATCCAGGTCATGGTTGTCTCAAAGGTGTTATTTTTTTTTTCAAAAGACAACTGGACTTTCTGGTTCAGAAAGTCTAGTTGCTTCTTGAAAAAAAAAATCACCTTTGGGACTACTGTGTCTGAATGACTAGGAATCTCCACAGACACCTAAAATGAAAGCAATAGATCATAGATGCTGAGATCTTTGAGATTTGAGCAGCTTTGTTTCAAAGCACTGCTATATCTGGTTATATGCCTTATGCCTTATTGTAAATACAGATAAAGGTTACTGAGAAATTGGTGGAAATAAGATATATGATATTACTGAGGTGTTGGTGGAAATAAGAGGCATTAACTGGACAGCCCAAGTAAATGCATAATTTCAGGTGGCAGATTGTTTAGATCTAATAAACATAACCATCCTTTGTAGGATCACACATTTCCCTTTCAATAAGTGGAAAATTGCAGAAACTTTGTGCTTAAGTGAAAACTCTCCTGCAGCCGAGCACAATTCTGCTTGTATTATTTTCAGTTTCTTCTCTATACTGGAGTCTTACACATTACCATATGGCCTTCACACATGGCAACCTTATTTTAGAACTGGTGGCAAACCAGAGCTTAACTTCAAAGGCGCACCATAATTCAAAAGCAAAGCCACAGGAACTGAAGTGACTGCAGGATATAACTGAAATGTAGGACACATTCCATCTTAATAGTAAATACAACCACCGGGGAACATTCCTGAAAAATTCTCGGAAAGAGAGCTCTGTTTCAATAGAAAAGCCAATATTTTTATAAAGGAATTTATTGGGAGAATGAGCATATGCATACATTCCACATATGAATTATATATGCCTAGAAACATAAGATTTACCCTCTGAATACCAACTTATCACAACGTTATCCTTATGTATTAAGCTATAAGGCCACATGTTGCCTTATGTCCTAGACATAATTTCATGTGGCAGTCAACTCCCTTTCCCAAGTATTTAATTCAGGGCTCTGCTGAGAGACATCTATGTTTCATCTTTGGTAACTTGTGGAAAGTGAGGAAAGAGGGCATTCGAAACAAACAAAATAACTGTCAACAAAAAGGATAAGAGGTCATCAGAAAAGAAGTGTAACTTGCTTCATTTTCATCATTTTTGGCAACTGATCCTGAACTTACTGACTTGGTCAGAAGATAACCCTCAACACAAAAATTGTTGCTCAACTTTATTTTAAGGGTATCTAGTCAACAGGAGAGTTCAACCAACAGTATCAAAAGTGCAGGGCTATACCCTGAAGAAGAAAAAAGACTATGAAGATATTTCTAGAGGTGCAGATGAAGGCTTGTAATATGAAGTTAATATGTTATGGAATAGATTCAGGCTATAGTATTAAAATAATGTATTGCATCAGCCTGAAACCAAGCATCTGTCCAGTTCCTTGGAATGAAATTCCAGAATTCTAGAAATAATAATAATAATAATAATAATAATAATAATAATAATAATAATAATTGTTGTGGTTGGGTCTGGCCCAGCTCCTGCCCCAGGGAATGGGGAGGTGGATGCAGGGGGAAATTCAACATGTCACAGGCCTGTGTTATTGCCGACAGAATCAGTTCAGAGTTTTCTTGGACGAAGAAGAGGGTGGGAGTGACTCGGCAGAGGAGGGCTTGGCACACAGCCTAGGCAGTCAATCTCCCTTATCTTCCCTTGATTCAGATGATGACATTTTGGACCCACGCAAGCGCAGAATTATGCGTAGAAGAGACCAAGTAAGAACATATTACAGGAAATAAGGGAGGTCAGCTGTGTTTGGGTGGGGCTCCAGTAATTAGGGCTGCTGCTGTAAATAGCAGCATGTGGGTTTGGCCGTTGTGGAAGAATATCTAATCGGAGTTCATCAGGAATCTTGTGTTGCTGGACTTTGTTGCTTTTTCACGCCTTTGAAACCAAAGCAGAGCAATGTGTATGTGTGTCTCACTGTGTTGGAAGAAGAAGGGGTGTGAAGTGTCTTCACAGCTGCTAGCTAAGTACTTAATGACTGCTTAAGGGAAATTGTACAGACTACCGGGTTGTTTTGGGAAGAGTGCTCTTTGCAATACAAAAAGAGTGCTTTGTTTATTTTGAATTTTGTGATAAAGAACATTGTTTTGAATTTTCAAACGAATCCCACCATCAGTTCCCCTTCAACTTGGGAAATCTTTGTGGAACAATTTTTAAGGGTTGCAGAGGAGTGCTCAGTACTCTTACTGCCATCCCTTAGAGAGGAATAAAGCATTATATGTAATATATTAAAGTGTTGGATAGCCATTGAGAAATTGGATAGCCATTGATAAGTACCAGATATCTTTATCTATGGTTGTGTCCAGTGATGGGCTACCAAAATTTTTACTACCACACTGTGGGCATGGCTTATGCATTTTGTTTCAACATCTTTCAGTGCAAATTGGGTGCTCTGGGGTGGAGCTCCAAATTTTGCGTTCCTGACCATACCCGTAGGAGCGCATCACTGGTTGTGTCCAAGTTGCTGTGTCATGTTCCCCTTCCATTCCAGAGCAGCAGAATGGTGAATTTTAATTTCCCAGTTTCAGGGGTGGGTCCTGGATCCTTTTGTTGCTGGTTTGTTCGGGGTCATGCTGTGCATGCATGTGTGAATGCCCACAGTAATAAAAAAATAGCTTCTGTGTATGTGCAGAAGCAAAAATTCAGAAGAAGCAAAATCCAAGATGGTGGTACCCAAAGAGACACCAGGAGAACCAGCTCTGTGATGTGACCAAACTACTAACGGTTCTAAAGAACTGGTAGGAATCCACTCTGTCCCAATTGCCAAAAAAGGATTCAAGTATAAAAGAACACATCCAAGAACAATTGGGAAAATACGATCATCCAGGAATCAGTTGCAGTCAAGTGCACATGGAACATGATACATGTCATTCTTAGTATCCTCCTCTATGTTAAAACACTCCGTTTAAGAGTGTTCTAAAACTTCAACTTGTCCAAAAGGCAGTCGTGCGAGCAGTCTTGGGCCTTCCAAGAAATACCCACATCTCACCATCACTCCCAGACTGCATTGGCTACCGATCAGTTTCCAGGCACAATTCAAAGTGTTGGTTATGACCTACAAAGCCCTACATGGCACAGGACCAGGTTATCTCTGAGACCGCCTTCTGCCGCACCAATCCCAGCGACCAGTGAGGTCCCACAGAGTGGGCCTCCTTAGGGTCCTGTCGACCAAACAATGTCAGCTGGCGGGACCTAGGGGAAGAGCCTTCTCTGTGGGAACCCCGGCCCTCTGGAAAAAACTCCCCACAGATATTAGAATTGCCCCCAGCCTCCTCGCCTTTCATAAGCTCCTTAAAACACACATCTGCCGTCAGGCAAGGGGGAACTGAGATATTCTTTCCCTCTAGGCCTCTACAATTTATGCATGGTATGTTTGCATGTATGTTTGGTTTTATAAATAAGGGTTTTTTAGTTGTTTTAGTATTGGGTTGTTACATGCTGTTTTTATCACTGTTGTTAGCCGCCCCGAGTCCACGGAGAGGGGCGGCATACAAATCCAATAAATATTTTTTTATTTTTTTTAGTATTTAGGATGTATATTGTTCCTATAGGTTGTAAGCTGTCCCAAGTCCTCAGGGAGCAGCGGCATATAAATCTGATAAATAAGTAAATAAATTTGTGAGTGTGTCATGCGGGTGCACTGCTCTTTTACTTACTTCCTTCTGAGATGATGAAACACAGAAGTTGACTGTCTGAATAGAGCACTTCTGCATTATATTTACTTGGTTATGAATGTTGAAAAGTTGAAAACTACTTTTTGAAAGAAAATGTGTTTCTCTGAAAATTTGAACCAGATTCTGGGGGGGGAAGAAAAAGTCCATTTTCCAAAATGCAAAAAACATGGCGGAAGCATTATGCCTAATACACAACAAGAAATGACTGGTCTAAAAATGGAACGAAGACACTAGCAAGCAAAGTAGAAAAACCATAAGAATTTAATTCAGCAAATTATACAAAGTTGTTTGGACAACATTCAATATCTTTATACAGAACAGCTCCTGTTCTTTTTCAACCTTCCCCTCATCTGCTCTCCCTGCTCTACTTGTGGAAGGATTTGAGCTATCATTAGTCCAAAGCCATGAGATATTCTGAAAAGGAAAGAAGTTTGACGGTTGGGCCTATAAATCCTTTTTTGAATTTTAGATTTCAGTGTATTTTGCCTGTTTTTTCTTTTTTGAGTCTAAGCTTCTCCTTGCAGCTGTGTAGCTTATTTTATCTGCTATTGGCACTGAATGTACTGTTGTTATGATTATCCACAAATTATTCTGTCTTAGATCTTTACTTCTGAAGAAGCCAAATTCAGTTAGTTTGTTAGCCTGTAGAAATATATGTCATGCCTAGTTTAATGTATACTTCCTGCCTTGCATAAAACATATTAGACTCTCTATGGTATCTGGAATATAACTACTTGGAAAGAAGTGGATTTCTATCATTTGACTGGTTTCACAGAATGACAGCTTCACAGAGAGCATGGGCCTGGTAATTGAAAGGAGAGATAATAAATTAAAAAATTATAGTTATAATTATCATAATAAAAAGAGAGAGAAGCTTTGGATGTAGGCAGATAGTTCATTTTTCTCATATATCCCTAAAAGACCTGTAGAAAGTAACATCACTTAATCTCACAGGGCTACTTCAAGTCAAACTGAAGAAACAACTCCATCTGAGCAATATTATTTGCCTCAGCTTAAAAAAGATAAGGGGACACAGTGGCTCAGTGGCTAAGATGTTGAGCTTGTCGATCAAAAGGTCAGCAGTTCAGTGGTTCAAATCCTGAGTGTCGTGTAACAGAGTGAGCTCCCCTTACTTTTCCCAGCTTCTGCCAACCTAGAAGTTCAAAAACATGTAAAAGAATGCAAGTAGAAAAATAGAGACCACACTGGTGGTAAGGTAACACCACTCCATGTCACCTTCAACATTTAGTCATGCCAACAATATGACCACGGAAACGTCTTTGGACAGCATTGTCTCCTCGGCTAAGAAACGGAGATGAGCACCACCCCTAGAGCAGGAAACCAGTAGCATCATATACGGGGGAACCTTTACCTTTATCTCTGTGGCAGCTCTGGCCCTCTGGAACCAGCTGCCCCCCAAGTTTCATGTTGCCCCCACCCTACTGGCCTTCCACAAGGCCATTAAAACCTGGTTGTGTCAGCAGGCCTGGGGCTGCAGATAGTTTGACACCATTATGTTCCAGCCATTTAAGGATGAATGTATTTTAGCGGGTTTATATTGTTTTTAATTTATTTTATTTTTTATGTTGTACGCTGCCCAGAGTCCGAAAGGAGTTGGGCGGCCTATAAGTATAAGTAAGTAAGTAAGTAAGTAAGTAAGTAAGTAAGTAAGTAAGTAAGTAAGTAAGTAAGTAAGTAAGTAAGTAAGTAAGTAAGTAAATAAATAAGCAAATAAGCAAATAAGCAAATAAGCAAATAAGCAAATAAGCAAATAAGCAAATAAGCAAATAAGCAAATAAGCAAATAAGCAAATAAGCAAATAAGCAAATAAGCAAATAAGCAAATAAGCAAATAAGCAAACAAGCAAACAAGCAAACAAGCAAATAAATAAGTAAGTAAGTAAGTAAGTAAGTAAGTAAGTAAGTAAGTAAGTAAGTAAGTAAGTAAGTAAGTAAGTAAGTAAATAAAATAGTGAGGTCTGGTCAAATTACTGGAGTAGGCAGCTTCATCTAATTGCTTCACTAGAATTATTTGAAAATGTAGCATATTGATTGTTTCTTCATTGCTTTTTGACCCCTCTGACAATCATTAAGTGTTGTACCTACCTATAGATTCTTGACAAATCTATATTCTATTCTATATTCTGGAAGCTGCAATGTTTGCACATCTGAAAGTCACCAGTTAAACTGTTCCATTTATCATGGCTGCTGGAAGTCTGAGAGGGGGAAGGTGTTACTTCAGCTTTAAAGCTTTATTTTCTGCTTTCACCCCCAAAACTGCCTAATGTAATCTAATTTATTGAAGGCAGCCATGTTTACTTACCCAAGTAATTCAATCATTTGAAAATCTTCAATGGCCTGCATGGTTCACCAGTTAACAAAAAAAAAAAAAAAATGGGAAAAGGGGGAAGCGGTTTCTCAAGATAAATTTAGCTTTAACCAGAAAAAAAAATCTTCCAAGAAAAAATAAATAAAATAATGAAAAAAGATTATTTCACAGTTTCCTAAAAATCCTTGCGAACGAATATAATGCTTAGCCATGCTGTCACCTCTAAGCTATGAAGGTCTGCCACAAACATCCCTGTCAGAACGGCAGAGCTTACCACATGAACCCAAATGCACAGGGAACCTAAACGAAGGGAGGAAATCAGCCCCAAATGCTGATGGTTGACGCTTTAGCTTCTGCACTCCAGCAGGCATGTGGTCAGGAACTGGGAAAGGGACATGCTTACCAAACACAGATTTGAATACTTACTGCAAAATTTAAATTAATAGGTTTTTAGTTTCATTGTGGACAAAGAAAAGTAGATGTGGAACAACTTGCACAGACGTTTACAAAAGTGTTTTCCCTCTTGTTTTCTCTCTGCAGGTCCCTTAGGATGTGGTTGGGCAGATGGATAAGGACACATACTATGTGTAGAGAAATCCTAAGTGATAATATGTAGAGGGGAAAGGGAAAAAATGTTATGTAAGAGGATACAATGTTATTTTTAACCAGAGGATAAAATGGTACATAAATGTAAACACCTTAGATTCTCTACAGTATATAACAGTGATGGCGAACCTATGGTGTGGGTGCCACAACTGTTGCTCTAGCTCAACTTCAGCACACATGTGCATACCAGCCAGCTGATTTTTGGCTTGCATGGAGGCTCTGGGAAGGCATTTTCGGATTGCGGAGGGCATCTAGGAGGATAGGAGAGGGAAGCCTGAGGAGGGTGAAAAATGGGCCTACTGGCCCCACCAGAAGTTGAGAAATGGGCTGTTTGTGGCCTCCAAAGGGCCTCTGGGGGGCCAGGGGAGACAATTTTCACCCTCCACAGGAATTGAATTATGGGTGTGGGCACTCGTGCAGGCGCAATAGAGTGTAAACACTCACTTTTGGCACCTGAGGGGGAAAAGGTTTACCATCACTGGTATATAGCATATATTACATCTCGCTGCAACAAGTAAGGGTCAGCCTTCGCTGGGTCCCAACAGCCAAACAATGCTGGCTAGTAAGACCTCAGGGAAGAGCCTTCTCTGTGGTGGCTCCGACCCTTTGGAATCAACTGCCACCAGAGATCTGTACTATCTCTACTCTGCCGGTCTTCCAGAAAGCTGTCAAGACCTGGCTTTTTCAGCAGGCCTGGAACTAGAAATGACTGTTTGTATGCATGGTTCTTTTGAGAATTATATATTACTATGTTGCTGTTATTGCTGTTGTATTTTGTAGTTTCTGCATTTTATGACTACCACCTTGAGTCCTTCTTGGAGATGGCAGCATACAAATATTAATAATAAATAAATAAATAAATAAATAAATAAATAAATAAATAAATAAATAAATAAATATAAAATAACTTTCATTTTTGAACAAAAAACTGTTTTGGGTTGAGAACTCTTTATTTCGACAGAAAACTACAAGAATGGTGGAAGGTCTTAAGTATAAAACGTATCAGGAAAGACTTAATGAACTCAATCTGTATAGTCTGGAAGACAGAAGGAAAAGGGGGGACATGATCGAAACATTTAAATATGTTAAAGGGTTAAATAGGGTTCAGGAGAGAAGTGTTTTTAATAGGAAAGTGAACACAAGAACAAGGGGACACAATCTGAAATTAGTTGGGGGAAAGATCAAAGGCAACATGAGAAAATATTATTTTACTGAAAGAGTAGTAGATCCTTGGAACAAACATCCAGCAGACGTGGTTGGTAAATCCACAGTAATCGAATTTAAACATGCCTGGGATAAGCATACATCCATTGTAAGATAAAATACAGGAAATAGTATAAGGGCAGACTAGATGGACCATGAGGTCTTTTTCTGCCGTCAGTCTTCTATGTTTCTATGTTTCTATGAAAACTAATTTGGTTCAATCAAGATGATGATAAAACAAAGAGACTTTAAGAGTTCCTCTGAGAAAACTTTTATTTTAAAACAGACATTATACTGACATAGCACAAACTACTGGTCATGTGAGCCACCATATTTTGTTTGGGAAAAAAACTTAGCACAATATTGGTTGCCGATCAATTTCCGGTCACAATTCAAAGTGTTGGTCTTGACCTATAAAGCCCTTCATGGCATCGGACCAGAATATCTCCGGGACCGCCTTCTGCCACATGAATCCCAGCGACCGATTAGGTCCCACAGAGTTGGCCTTCTCCGTGTCCCGTCGACTAAACAATGTCGTTTGGTGGGTCCCAGGGGAAGAGCCTTCTCTGTGGTGGCCCCGACCCTCTGGAACCAGCTCTCCCCTGAGATTAGAACTGCCCCCACCCTCCTTGCCTTCCGCAAACTCCTTAAAACCCACCTCTGCCATCAGGCATGGGGGAACTGAAATATCTTCCCCAGGCCTATACTGTTTATGTATGGTATGTTGTGTGCATGTTTTTTTTAAAAAATTATGGGTTTTTAGCTTCCTAATTATTGAATTTGTATTATATATTGTTTTCTGTTGCTGTTGTGAGCCACCCCGAGTCTGCGGAGAGGGACGGCATACAAATTAAATAAATGAATGAATGAATGAATGATAAATAAATAAATAAATATTGATGTATTCCAGTTTCCTTTCTTGAACCTGTCTTATTGGGATTGGTTTTGAATATCATGGCTCCAGGTCAGCCTGATTCATGTGCAACCAGCTTCTTTCCTTCAGTAAAATGGTGATGGTCTGGATATGAAGCATATTTATATAATTTCATCCATTAATGAATCACTGCTTGGCAGCCATTTGGGGATCTGGAGGTAGAAATAGGCAGTGCAATTCAGAAAATCTCTCCTATGAGATTGATGGGCCCTAATGAATTCTTCTGGATTCATTCTGGATGCTTCTGGAAGATTTTCGTGTCAGTTTGGTAGGCGAGGTTGTCAGCTTTAGCAGGTCTTGAATGTTTCAAGTCAATGATGATGATTACTTTCCTGCTGAGATGAGTTAGACAGGCTTTGTGGTTTTCAAGGAGTTTCGGATAATGAAACATTGGAAGTGTGGGCTCAAAACCATTTATAGGAGAGTTCCCTGGCATCTGCTTTTAAATGTTATTATCCTCCTCTGTCTCTAAATGGATCAGCACATTTATGCTCAGTTGTTTATTTCAAGTCTGGCAAAATGGAAATTTGATTTGCTGTATGGACTATTCGACAACTTGGATTTATCCTGATGTATGTATTTGAGGCCAGACTATTTGAAATACCTCAGTCTCCTATTGACCCATTTGATTTTAGATTAACCCAACCTTCCATTTTTTCCTTTGTTTTGTGTGGGTGGTATGTGTGTACAAGAAGAGGGAGAATTATTCTGGGGCTTTGTCTGGGGTTCTGGAAGTCTTTGCAAATGGAAGTCTGGGGAAATCTGGTTATCCTTCTATTGGGAACAAAATACATTTATTTGGGTAAGCCGTTGGCTTCATGGAATTGGGTAATATTTATTTCATCTGGACATAATTTATTTGATGGGCTGAGATTTTGATAAAATGAGGTTATTGTTTATGGGTTTAAATGAAATTTGTAGTGGATAGAACAGATATTTCAAGGAAGAAATTTAGAATAGAACAGAACAGAACAGAACAGAATTCTTTATTGGCCAAGTGTGATTAGATACACAATGAATTTGTTTTTGGTGTATATGCTTATATGCTTAGTTTATGTGGGGGATGCGAGGGATCTTTAGATTTTTTCACAGCCCTCTTTTTGACTCATGCAGTATACAGGTCTTCAATGGAAGGCAGGTTGGTAGCAATTGTTTTTTCTGCAGTTCTAACTATTCATTGAAGTCTGTGTTTGTCTTGTTTGGTTGCAGAGCCAGATGACAGACTCAATAATTCCTCTGTAGAACTGAATGAATGCATTAAACTTATGAATGCATTAAAACAAACTTCTGTGATTCAGCTAAATGAGAAAAACAGTAAAATAGGCTGGAGAAAAAGAGGGATTAAAAACCTGATCCATAAAGGCTGAAGATGCCAGCTACAGTAGACTTTGGTAGAACTAAAGTGAGAACTTTTTTGAAAGATGGGGACAAGAAATGGTTCTGATTGTTGGACTGTCTCTTTAAAGCTTAGCATGTTTTTAAACACATTACAGTGTCTATTTTACCTGTGTTTACGGTACCTAATATATGTCAAAAAATGTTCACAGAGGAGGGAGATTTTTTAAAAAAATTGATTGACCCAGAAGGGATGAAAGATGATATTTGATATTTGGGATGAAAGACGATATTCGAGTCTGCGGAGAGGGGCGGCATACAAATCTAAATAAATAATAAATAAATAAATATCTGGAAATAATAAGATTATAACATATATTCACAAAGGATTTATTGATGAATTCACTGCAGGCATGTTTCTCAATTCTGAGAATGGAAAAATAAACATTATTTTTAAAAAAGTATTAAGTATAGAATCAATCAGAGAATATAATGATTGGAAATCACCTTGGAGATCATCTAGCCAAACTCACTGCCCAGTGTAGACATCTGCTACTGCAACAAACCTGACATATGATTTCCCCTTCTTTCTATTAAACATGTCCAGCAAAGGAAAGTCAATAGCCATCAAAATCAGTCTGCTCCACTGCTGAATATACTTAAATTGTTGTTTCTTGTCTTGTCACCTGGAACAATTCTGAACAATTCATCTTCTACACAACTGCTCCTCAATAGTCTTCTCTTCTCTTTTGTTCTCTTTCTAAAATATGGTGCCCAGAATTAATCTGAATATTTAATGTGTGTTGCAATCTGACCAATGCAAAACAGAACAAAAAAAAATATTCTCACAGGCTGGATAATTTTATCTTGAAATTCTCAAAATCAACAGATTCTTCTGTGAATTAGTGAAGAATCCATTAAAATATGGCCCCTAATTTTAAGCCCTCTATAGAAGATATAGTGTATATCTATGGGCCCAACTGAGATTACAAAGATGCCATTTTGCCATTCTGGCATTTTTGGAAATTTCTTTGGTATCACATTCCAATGATATACAATTAATGATTTGGTTCAACAATGATTTCAAAAAAGCATTATTCAAGTTTGGGAGCTATATCAAGCGACAAAGGGAGCCACTTTTACCTATGAAACGTGACTCCATTTTGATTTGAAGAGGAACTATGACAGTGGGGATATTTCTCCATTCATCCATTGAGTACTCCAGATATTGCTTTAATATATCACAAGAGAAAGAAAAACTAATTCAACTGTTGCATATGAACCATATTGTTTCTGGAAGCATCACTTGTGCATGCAATGTAACATTTGGAAAAGATTTTTTGGGGGGATGAGAATGGGATTATAGACCAGGGATGGGTTCTGATTTTTCTCACTGGCGGTTCACTTCCTGATGCACCGCCACCGAGAGAGCCCAATCAGGGGCGTGGCAGGCCTGGGTCACTGCTGGTTTCAGCGACCCAGGCCACCAAATTACTACCAGTTCTATAGAACTGGTCTGAACTGGGAGGAACCCACCTCTGTTATAGACACATAGGTAAAATAAGTAGGTAGGAAGAAAGCAAAAGGAGTAAGGACTAGCACATGGACGTCCAAATTGGAGGACTTTATCTTTTGTTGTCAAGAGTTCTGGGATTAATTACTTTTCATTGTTTCAGTTATACACTGCCTTGAAGACCTTGTTGAGCAAAGTAAGAAATACACATCTGGGCTGACTCTTGAGCTTCTTGGCTCTTTCTATACCTCAGAATCTTGGTCTTTTGGATGCCTGTTGTCAAAATAAGACCCCTGGTTCTGAACTGGAGCTTCAGCTATTTTTCCATAACAGCACACAACAGTAAAAAGCTGGAAGCAAGCAAATGGCACCCCTCTGAAATATTTTGTGGCTCACTTGCAAATCCCTCTTTCTTTCTGAAATATGTCCCCCCTCCTATTCTTCCAGCTGTTTCTTTCAATTAAATCCATGAGTTTGGCTGAGCTGCAGAGTCAGGAAAACAGACCCGACTCTGAAAGTTTCAAAGAGAACTCTGAGAAAACATTTTTATGGTCATAGTATGGGAGGGTACATTGCCAGTTTGGCTGAACCCCTGGAGTACTGAGGATGTATGTTCCCTTGATATTTATTGTCCAGGTTGTGGGGATTCTGACATTGCCTGTGCTTTGCTTTCCTCATCAGCTTATTTAATTGGCGATGACTAAAGGTTTTTTTTTTTACAACAGTTTAGTTGTTTTGATTTTTGGTGCCTCTTAATACTGAAATTAAAATCAGATTATACCCTTCCCGTGGTGGGTTCCTACTGGTGCAGTCCAGTGTGCCGATTGCGCAATTTAGGCATGACAGCTCAGGTGCTGTCTTTTCTGGTCCGTGTGTGCTGCCATCTTTTTTTGTAGTGTTTTGGCTTGGAATGTCCTTCTGCACATGCACAGAAGTAGAATCGGTGCTTTTTGCCTGATTTGAATGGCTTCTAAAGCTGTGTTTCGGCTTGAATGTCCATCTGCTCATGCACGGAAGTAGAATTGTATGACAGTGTGTGCAAAATTCCCCAGCTCCTTTTGTGCTCCCTCCCAGCCTCTCAACCGGCTGACAGCTCTCCAGTGTTCGCCTTCCTCCGCCACCACCGGTGCCTGGCTCCTCCTTCTCTTCTCAGCAGATGACAGCTGGACGGTGGCTTTTGCGGTGTTTGGCACGAACGCCGAACTAAATCACTAATTTTAAAAAAAATTCGGGTTCGGGTCCGGCATGCCGAACACCACAACATTTGGTACATTGTTGTGAGCTGCCCCGAGTCTTTGGAGAGGGGCGGCATAGAAATCTAATAAATTGAATTGAATTGAATTGATACACACCAGTGACAAAAGGTAAGTGGAACCCACCCCTGTACCCTTCCATTCCCTTCTGGAGATTTCCTCATTCTTACAATATATTTTCTGCTATTTGCTAAGGATATGTAAATCTTGTTGCCTTGGCAATGAGGCTCTCTTCTTCCTGCTGCCAGAGGGTTCAGTTCTCTTCGGGGTTTTTTGCTATCAGATCAACTCAACTGAAATAAAATAGAACATAGCATACATTTCACAAGTTGGTTGCTTTTCCTGGTGAATGGAAAGCAGCCATAGTGTATTTTGGAATTCCTAACTGAAGACATATACTCATCCCTGGCAGAAACCTCCTTATTCTGACAGTGGTCCATAGAAAGGGATTCCTAGCAAGGATATAAGTTGCATATGGAGAAACCTCATTACAATCATATGTGGAAGATTTTAAAAATTATCCAACCCCCCAACCCCCCCCCCCCCCCCATGGTCAAATTGGGTCCAACGTGACATTTTTCTCTTTTTGCCTCATGGAATAAAAAATATTGGCAGCTCTTATTATCTCATTTTGCTGAAGTACACATACAATATAGTTTCTTGGATAAATATATTTCCAAGGAAGGTTGTGCCAGCAGGAAGATATTTCATGGTAAATGGCTCATTACTAAGAACGGTACAGTGGGACTATGCAGGCTATTTTTCTTATAGATTTTCAACTATTTCAGCAATTGAGCTACATTTGGTCTACTAGATTGCTTATGAAGATGTTCCATTTCTCTTTTCTTTTGCCTTGAAAATGCTTTGCGTAATCATATCAGCTGATTTCATCTTCAACAACATTTCATGGATTGTTTGTTTGATTACACACAAAAGATTCCCCATTTTGAAAAAAATATGTGGGCTATTCCTAATTTTGGGAAGGTTTTTTGGAATGACCCAAGAAGCTATGCAGTGCATGACATATTATCATGTTGTTTTTGTGATATTCTGATTTTCTGCTTACTGTGAAACTCCTTAGAATGTTTCAAAATTGAATCCCATTCTATTTAAAATAATAGTTTTCCAGCATGGCTGGTAATTGCCATATGCTTCTAAGCTACAGTTTGAAATAAGGTTTGAAATTAACTTTCTTAATCAGATTTTATTTGCAAAGCAATTCTTCAAAAATGAAAGTAACTTTCAGTGTTATCTTGAAATATCTTTTATATTTTGACATTCAGCACCCATAAGGGGATGAAGAAAAAAGGGGAAAATTGGTTTCGAGAATTATAGGAAAGGAGGAAAAGATGCCACAATAATGTACAACTCAATTCTAACTAATAAAATTGAGAATTTGAAGTCAAAAACAGTGACAGATCTCAGCACTTTCATGGAGCAAAAGAAGTTATAACATTCATTAAAAATGCCAAGAAATGTCTAAATCAATCATATCTTTTCTGAGTTTGACCTCCTTCACTTGCACAAATTAATTTCAGTCACTGAATGCTATGGAACGTAGTTATGGGATCAAAACTTTCAGAAACAGGAAATATTCACAAGGGCAGAAAAAAAGAAATTGAAGAACATTTGGAATAATTAATTCAATATCCAGAAGGATAAACATATTAGTCACATACAGCAAAAAAAAGCAGAGCTTTTCCTAGAACAGTCCTATCAAGAGCTTTTCCTAGAAGAGTCCTATCAAGTTTGAACATCAGACTTCAGATTTAAACCAGACACATTTCTGGAGGATTCAGCTATCAGTGGTTCCTAATCTTAACAGAATAAGTGAGTGAGCCATGGACTAGAAGACCTTGGAGGTCTTCTAGTCCATGGCTATATAAATTATGACTCACTGGGAATACTTATTAAGTATTAGCATCTTAGGAGAGCAAAATTAGTAGGTGATCAATCACACCCGGTGAGCTTCCTGGATACATCCAATTGCTTACTGAAGCCTTGCCTTGAAAAATGAATAGCTTATATTTTTAAATAGAAAAAGAATAAAAGCTGTAATTTTTATATTTGGTTATAATTATTCTTTCTGAGAGGTCAAACCCATCACTTTTTTCAGAAAAGCAAAGGAGGTTTTCATTATGGGGAAGGTATATAATTTTCCATATTATGGGTTTTGTGGTATATAAAATCAACTTGCCCCTAGGTACTCAGAAAGGTGTTTTTTCAAAAGGAAAATGGACTTTCTAAGGTCCAGTTCGCTCTTTAAAAAGCACCTTTGGGAAAACCCTGACCTGGATGACTGAGAATTTCATAGACATTTACCCCTAAATGCAGAAATTCTGAAAGATAGAGTCATTTTTCTGGAAAGGAATTTGTTCCTGGAGGGGGTTGTTGCATCTGGCGAGACCACATGGCATTAGAGAAGCCTGTGATTGGCCGGAGGCCACCCCAGCTGAAGCGGAAGAACTACGGGCTAATGATTGGTTAAGACGCTGACATCTGGGACTATATAAAATCTATCAGATCATGGAGTTGGGCACATTTAACGAGTAGTGTTGGGCAAACCGAACCTGCACAATTCGGGTCCATACCAAATTTTGTGGTGTTCGGCATGCTAGACCTGAACCCAAATTTTTTAAAAAATTCGTGATTTAGTTCGGCGTTCATGCCAAACACCGCGAAAACCACCGCCCGGCTGTCATCTGCTGAGAAGAGGAGGAGGAGCCGGGCGCTGGTGGCAGTGGAGGAAGGCAAACACTGGGGAGCTGTCAGCCGGTCGGGAGGCTGGGAGGGAGGCACAAAAGGAGCTGGGGAATCCCATGAAGAGATTCTGGGGGCAGAGCTTTGATGTCACGTATACCAGCAGGTTGCTAAGGACGTCAAAGTGATCACTTCCTGGATTCCATGGAATCCAGGAAGTGATCACTTTGGTGTCCTTAGCAGCCTGCCAGTACACGTGACATCAAAGCTCCACCCCCAGAATCTCTTCATTGGAGGGATTCCCCAGCTCCTTCAAAGGGAGGTCTTAGTGTTATGTCTGGAATGTTCTGTTGTCTGGCAAAAGTAAAAGAAATGCAGTTGTTAAGCAGAATGCATTGTATTCAATTGAAGCTGTTTACCTGGTTCCTATTGGTTTCCGCGGCTTGGTGCCAAAATTGTATCGCTGCTAAGCGGCTCCTGTGGCCGGGCTGAAAAGTATAAATAGAGAGAGCTACCGGTGTTACGTGCTCTTCTCTAACTCACGTACAATCTGTCACTGTATCTGCGTCTAGATAGATTCCTACTGAGAATAATGATTACAAAATAGCTACCATGTACGAAGTCATTTTACTGGCGACGAGGGTCTGGAAACCAATAAGTGATTATGGCGATCCCATCAATTATCCAGCTGCCTGAATTTTTTGATCCGAAGCGGACTACTTGGACAGCCTACATGGCTAAGTTCGAGATTTTTTTAGAAGCCGCCGGTATGAAGGATGCGGACAGCGGCCGCAAAAGGGCTCTCTTTTTAAATTATTGCGGCACACAAATCTTTGACCTCGCTGAAACTTTAATGGACCCGGAGCCGGCAAATTCGGTTACTTGGGACACCCTAATTTCTAAATTAGCTTCTCATTTTAAGCCTACTAAACCGGCTAGAGTTTTTAGACATCAATTCTCCCGGATGGCTCAAGCTGAGGGAGAGTCGATTAATCAATTTGCTACCCGGCTCTGTACCATTTTGTCTAAGTGCCAGTTTGACAATCCAGAGGCACGTTTAACTGATGCTATAATTTTTGGTATGTGGAATGTTTCAATTAGAAACAAGCTGTTAGCCGCAGATGAATCCTCTTTACAGGATGTCATTAAAGCTGCTCAAACAGCTGAGGTGGCTGCGGCTGCAGCTGCAGACCTCAAATCAAACAACAAATTAGCAACGGTTTTTAAAATTGCAGAGACGACACCAGCTACCACCTGACAACATGAATTCAGCTCACCAGAGACCAACCCATATGACGAGCATTGCTGCCAGCTAAGGACCCCGCCATCGAGACCTCCTTGACAACCCTTCCCAGCGTGTGCCGGCTGCCGTGGTCAACATGCCCATTCCAGATGCCCCTTCAAGAATGCCTTCTGCCGCCGCTGCGACAAGAGAGGACACATCGCTGAAGTCTGCTGCGCGATTCTGCCTGAAGATGTGCCATTGACCCAAGGATCCCAGCGCTCCTATCAACCGCAATGCGACTACCGGCCATTCTGGCAACAATACAGGGGGAACCGGCGTCCTTGGAACAACTCTTCGTGGGACGGCAACTGAGGTAACTGGTCAACAACAGACACTGGCTCCTACCCTTTTGCCCCTAGCAAATTGGTCGTCCCTCTGCTCTTGAATGGACGACCGTGCCTGATGGAACGGGACACTGGCTTTAAGTTTACCCCGATGCCATGGCATAAACTCAAACTTTATTTACCGACCCTTTCCTTGAGCCATCTTAAACCCTTGGACATCGCTATTAAGGACTTTCAAGGGCACCCTATTCGTGTTTTAGGTAGTACTATGGTTCCTGTCACTTTTAAAAACGTCAATTGTTCCTTGCCTATGTTAGTAATAGAGGGAGCTAATCATTCCCTCCTAGGGTTGGATTGGATGGCACCTTTGAGGTTGGCTATTACTGGGTTACATAAGGTGGCACATCAGAGGGAGCCCAACTTCGTGAACGAATTTCCAGAAGTCTTTAGTCCTGGGTTGGGCAAATATAAGGGGCCACCCATTTCATTTTCATTAGACCCTGCTGTCACTCCTGTCTGTTTAAAACCTCGCAGGGTGCCTTTACCACTACTAAATAAATTTGATGAACAGCTGAACAAGCTGCAGGCACAAGGTATTTTGGTACCAGTGGAGCATGCTCCCTGGGAAACCCCAATTGTGACACCCCTGAAGCCTGATGGGTCCCTTAGGGTTTGTGCCGACTACAAATCCACATTGAACGAAGCATTACAGCACAATTCATATCCTATTCCTGTAGTGCAACAGCTACTACATACCCTGGGGTCTGGAACCATATTTGCAAAGTTAGATCTTGCGCAGGCATATCAACAGTTACCTGTGGACGAAGCCACTGTCCTTGCACAAACTATCGTGACCCACAGGGGGCTTTTAAGTGTACTAGGCTACAGTTTGGAGTGAGTGTGGCTCCAGGGATTTTTCAGCGCCTGATGGAGCGCCTGTTATTAGGAATTAAGGGAGTGGTCCCTTACTTTGATGATATATTGATTTCTGGGGACACTCCGGCCCAATTACACCAGACGATTAGAGAGGTACTGGAAAGGCTACAGGACAAGGGGTTGCGATTAAAGCCTGACAAATGTGTATGGGGAACTCCCTCAGTGGACTTCCTAGGATTCAGGATTGACAAGGAGGGCATACACCCCACTGTAGAAAAAGTTAGGGCCATCAAGGAAGCCCCTGCCCCTAAATCTAAATCTGAGCTGCAAGCTTTCCTGGGCCTGTTGAACTTTTATTCTGTTTTTCTAAAACAGAAGGCCTCCGCAGCTGAGCCGCTACATCGCCTTCCCCACAAGGGAGCGCCCTGGAGATGGGGTGAGATTGAGCAACAGGCATTCCAAGAAATAAAGAACCTGCTTACCTCCAAGAGTGTGGTAGTACAATATAACACCACGTTGCCACTAAGGCTGACCTGTGATGCCTCCCCTTATGGGATAGGAGGGGTCCTGGCCCATATTTTGCCCAATGGCCAGGAAGCCCCAGTTGCCTACTTTTCAAGGACACTATCCCCCACAGAGAGGAATTATGCACAGATTGACAAAGAGGCCCTAGCCCTGGTAGCAGGAGTAAAAAAGTTCCATCATTACTTATTTGGTAGGCCATTTGAACTTGTGACAGACCATAAGCCCTTATTGGGTCTCCTGGCAACTGGGAAGCCAACACCACCCTTTGTGTCCCCTAGAATGACCCGGTGGGCCATTTTCCAGGCTGGATACGACTATGTGCTTACGTATAAGGGAGGACCCCTAATCAACCATGCGGATGGTCTAAGCCGTTGCCCATTGGCCCAGGGGGTGGAAGACCCTGCCCCTATGGGTAATGTTCTTCTCATTGATTTGGCTAACCCTGCTATCATTACTGCAATAGAGGTTGCTGAAGAAACCAAGAAAGATGTGACCTTAAAAAAAGTGGTTCAGGAATCAAGGCCCAACCCTCCAAAGACATCCCCTGTGGCTTGGGAAACCCCACAAGGACCTTGGTCAAGAATACATATAGACCTGGCAGGGCATGTAGGCACACACATGTTCCTCATCATTGTGGATGCCTATTCCAAATGACTGGACATCAGTCTATTGGGGTCTACTACATCATGTGCCATCATACAAGCCCTAAGGAGGTTATTCGCCACCCATGGGTGTCCAGATGTCCTGGTTTCAGACAATGGTCCCCAGTTCACATCCAGACAGCTGGAATTATTCCTAGCACAGCTGGGTATAAGGCATGCGTTAGTCTCTCCTGATGCAGCTTGGGCTAACGGGATGGCAGAGAGATTTGTTCGTGTGGCCAAAGAGGCTATCAAGAGGTCTGAACCTGGAAACATCCAGGAACGCTTGGACACCTTCCTGCTGTCCCAACATATCACCCCTAGTACATCAACCAACAAAAGCCCAGCTGAACTTCTGATGGGTAGGAGTTTGAGGTCACGTTTGAATAGGCTACATCCTTCTTATATTAATGTTAAACCCAATTGTTCCACATCCCCTGAACGATCAGTCTCTGTGGGACAAACTGTCTATGTGAAAAATTTTGATAAAGGGCACCAGTGGGAGACTGGGTTGGTTACTGATAAAACCGGTCCTAAGACATATCTGGTGAAGCTGAGTGATGGCCGCCTCTGGAAGAGGCATATTGACCACATAAGAAGAAGGCTGGAAACAGCCAGCCTCCGAGAGAAATTGGCCACTCAGAATAACGGGGTTTCTGATCCTTCACTCTCCACAGGGAGTTATAACCGACCCAGCCATGGCCAAACGCAGTCCAGACAAGGGGACATTGATTGGGACTTACCGGGCTTCACAGACCACTCCAGCGCTGAAGGAACTGTCCCAGTTCTGCCAGGTCCATCACATGGAAGATCATCCCAAGCGCTACCAGTAAATCCCAGCTCGGATCTGGAGGAACCCTCTTTCTCCGTGGATGTCCAGGTGCTGAATGACTCCTAGGAAGGACTGAAAGGACTCCTAGGAAGCCTGACCGGTTGGAAGACTTTATTACTTGCCTCTCCGAATAACCTATAAAGTAATCCAGAAAAGGGAGGAGTGTTATGTCTGGAATGTTCTGTTGTCTGGCAAAAGTAAAAGAAATGCAGTTGTTAAGCAGAATGCATTGTATTCAATTGAAGTTGTTTACCTGGTTCCTATTGGTTTCCGCAGCTTGGCGCCAAAATTGTATCGCTGTCAAGCGGCTCCTGTTGCCGCGCTGAAAAGTATAAATAGAGAGAGCTACCGGTGTTACGTGCTCTTCTCTAACTCGTGTACGATCTGTCACTGTATCTGCGTCTAGATAGATTCCTACTGAGAATAAAGATTACAAAATAGCTACCGCGTACGAAGTCATTTTACTTATCATGTAATTTTTTTTATTTTTACAAAAAAGAACACCGCAGCAGCGCTGCAAGCAAAGGCAGGTCTTTTCATGTAAAAATAAAAGTTTTTATTTTCACGTGAAAGGACCTCCCTTTGCTTGCGGCACCCCTGCGGCGTCCTTTTTTGCAAATATATATTTTTTTTTACATGAAAAGACCTCCCTTTGAAGGAGCTGGGGAATCCCTCCCACGAAGAGATTCCGGGGGCAGAGCTTTGGCATCACGAACCGTTCGGGGTCAGGTTCGGATTCGGCTGAATTTTGCACGAAGTTCATCCAAACTTGCCGAACCTGAACACCGTTTGGTTTGCCCATCACTATTAACAAGGTTTGAGTGAAAATATAAGGTTATGGAAGATAACAGTTTTGTGATTTTATTTTGTAAATTACCAAGGCTTTCAGGAAATAGCTTATAATAAACAATTTGAAATTTGAATATCTTCTTGTAGTCTCATATTTGAAACTAAGTGGCATCTTTTTTTCTGTCCACATTAACCTTTACATTTAATCAATAAAAGACACATATAGAAAACTACCTACTTCTTTCCTTTTTTTAAAGGAAAAAAATAGCTGCAGTTTTCTAGCACTGATATGCTTATTTACAAAGATTTATTTTGCCTGCAAGCTTATCTAGGCTGCTTATGTCCACTAACAGATGTTGGAGATACAATGATGGCATATTTTTCTTATACAAGGTGAATGAGGGAAGAACTAACAGCCTACAGAAAGGCTGCTTTGTTCGGGCTAACTCAACCCGTTTCACTTATTTGAGACCTACAAAGATGTTACGTGTTAATGATGTTTCTGAGGCACACTGGTGACTATACCATCTAATTTCCCGACTTCATCAGATTGAGAACTAGAGCTTTTGGACAATACAATTTATTCTTTTTAAATACACGAACTGATATAACAAATATTGCAGCCAGGGAAAGTGATTCTTTTTATCACCCCTTCTGGTGACATTATAAGGCATGGCGCAAGAGTCCTGTACATTGGAGAAGACTTATTTGTTTATAGCCAATAGACAGCAGTGGGTTCTAAAACCCGTTGCAACTAATTTGTGCTCACGCTTGTACACAACATTTCTGAGCATGTGCAGAAGCATCCTGGATGAGTGGGCGGGGCCTCATGAAGTGATCATCAGATATTTCCTCCTTTCCAAAGTTAAGGTACATAAGAGACCCAAGGCCAGTCAAATTCTTGTCTCCATGGCAAAAACAATAGCCCTAACAGATTGAATCTTTTAATTTTTTGCCTTTTCTTGCTATTCTCAATCAGCTGCCTTGTGTAATCATTTCACCCTGCTCTATGGTGGAGCTGCCCCTAAATGGAAAAGAAAAATATTTGAAATATCTCTAAAAGTATTCCTAATGCATATTTCTAAACCAAAATAATTTTGAATAGGAGAAGGAGCAGGCACACCCAATGATTCCAAAATGACATGTCACCTCTGTTATAGAAACTTATGTCAAGCCATTTTTCCCTTCAGTGTTAAGATTGCACTATCTATGTTGCTTTAAAGTATAAGAGAACCAAATAGCTTTATTTAAATGTTTGGTTTTACCATCAGATAAGTCTCATGAGACTATTTTACTTTTATTGAATAAAAATATTGATTCTGAATATCACACTTCTCTAAAGGAACTTGATTATTATTTTTAACAGGAGTGAGTTTCCTGGTCATTGAACAGTCCCACCAGGAAATTATCTGCCATTTCTACCATTTCATTACTTTGAGTTTATGTTTTCATGTATTTCAAGTTTTATAGATGGCTAATTGTTCACAAACTACTGTATAGTAAAACATTTCTGGGCTGCACTTCCTCATTAGACTCTATATAAAATTGCTAGGATGTGTTGAGTCCTCAATGGAATATATTTTCAAATGTGAGAGCATAGGTTTGAATTGCACATAATGTGGGCATGAAACTAACCAAGTAAAAAAACATAAAATGTAAAAATATGTAAAATGTAAAAATGTAAATCATGTTTTAGCAGGAGAGCAGAGAGCTAAACCGGGTTTAGTAATTTCAGGCTACTGTGTCGAAATTCTGACCAGTCTATCTTCATCAAGCTGAGTTAAACCAGCTCATCCAAATATTTCCAAAATTTACAATAAATCACTATTAAAATTTTCTTAGGCTTGTTTCTTTCCAGCCATTCAACTTTAATTTACACAACTAAGCTGTTATTTTTAAATGCTGTCTATGAATGTGTGTCTCTTTAAATCTATTTAGGAGGCCTTAATTTATGTAACATTCCACAATATTATTGAAAATCCTCTGTCAAAATAAAGTCCAGAAAACCTCAGAACCAAATAGATAATATTCTACTGACAGACAATTTTAAATTTAAAGAAAAATCATATTTGGGCAAGGGAAAGCCCACCCATAGAGTTCAAGAGATGTAATTCAAGGCATAACAACTAGAATTCCTTCTCAAAATTATGTATAAAGCAGCTGCATTATTCACTATGCTTCATGGTGTCAAAATAGGAAATGGATCCATCTCCAAACAGGTAACACAAATGAGTTTTTATCTTACTCTTACTGTAATGAGCCTCATTGCTGCATTGGTTAGAGTGTAGTACTGCAGGTACTTCTGCTTACTACTAGCTGCTTGCAATTTGGCAGTTCAAATCCCACCAGGCTGAAAGTTGACTCAGCCTTCCATCCTTCTGAGGTCAGTAAAATTAGGACCTAGATTGTCTGTAAAACTACTTAGAGAGGGCTGTAAAGCACTATAAAGTGGTGTATAAGTCTAAGTGCTATTGCTATTAGCCAAACCCAAGGATTAACCCTCAAAAAAAATCAGCAGCAAAATACAGTGGTACCTCTACCCTCAAGCGCCTTTACATACGAACATTTCTAGATAAGAACCAGGTTTTCAAGATTTTTTTGCCTCTTCTCAAGAACCATTTTCCACTTACAAACCCGAGCCTCCAAAACTGTAACCAGAAAAGGCAGGGAGAAGTCTCTGTGGGGCCTCTTTAGGAATCTCCTGGGAGGCAACAGGGCCAGAAAAGGTGGGGAGAAGCCTCTGTGGGGCCTCTCTCGGAATCTCCTGGGAGGAAAAAGGGCTGGAAAAGATGAGAAGAAGCCTCCGTGGGGCTTCTCTAAGAATCTCCTGGGAGGAAACAGGGCCTCCACCCTCCCTGTGGTTTTCATGCATTATTTGCTTTTACACCGATTCCTATGGGAAAAAATTGCTTCTTCTTATAAACTTTTCTACTTAAGAATGAATTAAGTTCGTAAGTAGAGGTACCACTGTATGTTATTTGCATGTGATAAAGAGAGGGCAGCCTTGGTGCAACTGATTACTAGGCTGAGAGGTTTTTGTTACACTTAAAAAAATTTTTAAACAAATATATATCATTGTGGAGAGATGGATTTTATAGCTTTCATGAATTGAAAAACAATTCAGCTAATTTTAAAATATATATCTGGTTTGTCAGGAAGGGGAGTTTTCTTGCCTAAAGATGGAAGCATGATTGTGCAAGATAGGTGTTGCACATGCCAGATTGTAGGATTGGGTGCATAACTGAGACATGGAGTCTGGTCTTGTGTAACGTCAAATTATCCCAGTTTTTCTTTTTTCTGGAGACAGAAAACATTTAGCCCTTTTAAAACAAAGATAAAACTCAGTGCAACTCTGTAATCCCAAGGGCTTTCCAACTTCCCAGCAGCCCTGATTGATATTTTGGAAATCCCCAAGAAGCTGGAGGAGTCCAAGTAACTCAACTGCATGCACTTCTGCTATAATTTTATTTGATTTCTAACATGTTTATATTACCTTTGTTGTAAGCCGCCCTGAGTCTCAGGAAAAGGGCGGCATAGAAATCAAACTAATAAACAATAAAAAGAAAACATACCTTTTATTTGCCATGTATGTATGTATGTATGTATGTATGTATGTATTATTTATTTGTTTATTTATTTATTTATTTATTTATTTATTTATTTATTTATTTATTTATTTATTTATTTATTTGTATGCTGCCCCTCTCCGTAGACTTGGGGCAGTTAACAACAATAATAAAACAGCGTATAACAAATCTAATATTTAAAATAACTAAAACCCCTTATTAAAATCAAGCATACACACAAACATTAAGGAGCTTATGAAAGGCGAGGAGGGTAGGGGCAATTCTGATCTCCAGGGGGAGCTGGTTGCAGAGGGTTGGGGCCACCACAGAGAAGGCTCTTCCCCTGGGTCCCGCCAAACAACATTGTTTCATCGACGGGACCTGGAGAAGGCCAACTCTGTGGGACCTAACTGGTCGGTGGGATTCGTGCGGCAGAAGGCGGTCCCGGAGATATTCTGGTCCGATGCCATGAAGAGCTTTATAAGTCATAACCAACACTTTGAATTGTGACCGGAAACTGATAGGCAACCAAGGCAACCAATATTGGTTGTGGGCAGTAATGGGCTCCTACGGGTATGGCCAGGTACACAGTACTGGTAGCAAAATTTTGATTTATTTTCTTTTTTCCCCCTTCTGGGCTCTGGGTATGTTTTTCCTATCACAGTAAATGAGTTTGAATGTGTATAATTTTAGAAGAGCTGTGTGTGTGTGTGTGTGTGTGTGTGTCTACATACACTTTATATAGTAGATAATTAGGGGTGGACTACTGCCTGGATGGGGGAAAACATGTGCAGTGGGGTAGCAAAAATGGAGCTCCAGAGCACCCAATTTGCACGGAAAGATGTTGAAACAATATGCACAAGCCACGCCCACAGTGTGGTAGTAAAAACTTTGGTAGCCCATCACAGGTTGCAGGTGTCAAGCAGAGGTGAGTTCCTACCGGTTCTAACCAGTTATATAGAATCGGTGTAAACTGGTGGTAATGTTACAGAGCCGGTTCTGCTGGTGCCAGTCATTGGATACCACCATCTTGTTTTTTGCTTTTTGCTTTTTTTTTCCTTTTTTTTTGCTATGTTGAGTTTTTGGAACTGCACATGTGCCGCCATCTTGTTTTTTGTTTTGCTTTTTTTGCCGGTTTTTGCTTCTGTGCATGCACAGAAGTGGAGTTTTTGGCACTGCACATGTGCATGCACATCTGTATGATGTGCCCACATGGAGTCAAATGCATGCACAGCCACCCAGCGTAGGAGGAAGCGAACCGGCGGCAAGGTAAGTTAGAACCCACCCCTGGTGTCAAGTCAGGTGTACGGATAGTGGCAGGAAGAACTGCAAAGTGGGAGTCCGGGAAAGGAAGTCCCTTGGGACTTCTGAAAGAAACATTTCAGAATCCCATCTCTCCTAGCTGAAGGGCTCTGTCATTCACAACAGGAAGTTTTAAGATTTGGTTTTTAAAAGAATTTTAAAAAATAGGAAATTTAAAGGAGTTTGAATCCTGGTAATTATATTACTTGGTAACAGTGCAGCACTAGTTTGCCAATGTCTTCTTTAGCCTTGAATTTTTTTGATGGCCTCCTATTAATAATAATTAATTTGTTCTGAAATTGTTTAGCTTTTTGAAGTTTAATAGGATTAACTAGGTGTAACTATCTTTTATAGTGACAAGCAATGAGTCATTTGCCCTGCTCCCTAGAGCTGGCTGAAGAACTCTGGGAAGTCCATATATCTTAAAGTGACCAAGGTTGCCCTAAAGTAAATTTGGCAACTTTAAGACTTGTGGATTTCAACTCCCAGAATTCTTCAGCCTGGAGATTTCCGGGACTTGAAGTCCATAAGTCTTAAAGTTACCAGGTTTGGGAACTGCCGCCCTAAAGGATGGGGATCTCATCCAGACTATGAATTAATTAGATTGTTCCATATTTAACTAATTTAATATATAAACCCACGAATCCTTTCCTTATTGGGACACACATATTGAAAAGCCGTATCTTATTAACTAGCCAAAATTTGCTTTGTGCAATCTGAGTGCTCATAGCGGTTTTGTTAAGAAGTTTCACACAAGAAAAAGAAGTTTCACACAATATTCTTGGAATCTGATGAACTTTGAGGACTTGAGGAGAACTAACCTCATTACAACTGCTCTCAAAAAGTGGGAATGAGAAGATTGCATATGAATGAACAGGTGGAATGCATTTAATAGTTCAAGTTCTCATTCATTTCCAGGGATGAGAAACAGAATGATTAAATGCATTCCAGCTATTCACTCATATGCATTAATTCAAACAGCATTGTGCAACAATCAATGTATACTTTAAAAAGCAATTTCCTATCAGTGTCAATTTTAGACGTGAAAATGAGAAACTAATACAATTCACTCTAAAGTGGATGAAAGCACTGAACTCAGATGAGGTGAGGGACTTTTGTTTTACCATCATTCTTCCTTGTCACCATAACATTCTAGTCATCATTTTTCTCCATCAAAATATCCTGAAGAATAACCTGTCTTTGAAACTTGACTTCTTCCATAATGGTTTATGCCCTTCCTGCCTAATCCTTATCATCATCTTCCTTTTGCTGGCCTCATCCTCCCAGCAATGCCAAAGAGCCAAATCTAGCCACCATTTTATTATCTCCAGCGTCTCCTATTTAGCTTTTTAATGGAGCATTCAGGGAAACTGAGAAATAGCCAAATTCACTGCAAATTCTGGGCAAGAAGATACAGAGGCACCAGTCAGCGATGAACTGAGGCACTAGAAGAATGAGAATACCGAAGAGAGAATACTGAAGAAAGAAATGAAATGTTTTTGATCCAGTGCTCACCAGTTTCCTTGTCAATGAAGGAAAAATACATTGTGTATAAAATAGTTTAAATTTTGTTTTCAAAAGATAAATGTCTGTTGTTTAAATTGGTTATTATTGATTGCTTTTGTCCAATACACAATGAGGGTTTTAGTGGGTATACACATAGTAACATACATAATGAATGTTATAAAGGATATACTCATAGTAAAATATATCTAAGAAAGAATAGAAGAGAAGATATAGGAATAAAACATATCAATGAAAGAATAGAAGAAGAGATATAGGAATAGAAGAGAGGTATAGGAGATATAGGAGAGCAATAGGACAGGGGACCGAAGGCACTCTAGTGCACTTGTACTCGCCCCTTACTGACATCTTAGGAATCTGGATAGGTCGACCGTGGATAATCTAAGGGTAACGTGTTGGAGGTTTGAGGATGGCACTATGGAGTCCGGTAATGAGTTCCACGCTTCGACATCTTGGTTACCGAAGTCATATTTTTTACAGTCAAGTTTGTTTTAAGGAGATAAGTGTTTGCTGATAAGCGTCTGTTGCTCTTGCGGAAGGGACAGTTACCCAATTCATATCTGTTTAGGGCCTATGATAAACCATATAAGGTACTATTCATCTTTAGGAGAAAGGAAACAGGGTGTAGACCATATTTAGGCAAGGAATTCTGTGTACCTCTGTCACAGGTTGAGAAATTCGGTGTAATAGTATATAACCTGCTCTTTAGCTTCTGTAAAAGTGTCTCTTCTTATGAAGAGTACCTGCTTTGCCAACCATGTTTGGTATACCCAGAGCGAATAAACATTTCTGTTCTCTTTGTCCAAACGTCTCATGTGAATTTTTTCATCAAATTTCAGCGCACATTAACATAGGAGTAGTAACCTTCTAGGACCATGATGGTGAACCTATGGCATGCCTGCCACATGTAGAGTCCCCTCTTCAGGCACATGAACTGTCACCCAGCTCAGCTCCACCATGAATGCATGCGTGCCTCCTGCTGGCCAGGTAATTTTCAGGTATCTGCCATATGAGCCTCCAGGAGGATGACTTTCTGGACTTCTGGGAGGCCCATTTTTTGTGCTCCCCAGGCTCTGGAAGCGGGGTGAGATTCTGACTTACCTCACTGCCAGTTCACTTCCTCCTGCACAGAAGCAAAAAACAGTTTCTGCGCATGCGCAGAAGCGAAATACAAGACAGCCAGTTTGGAGGCATGGTAAGCCGGCCATTGCTACTGGTTTGGTGAGCAGGGGGAAATTCCCAGTATCTGTTCTATAGAACCGGTGTGATCCAGCAGGAACCCACCTCTGCTCCGGAGGCTTTCTTCCAACCTCTGGGTGGGTGAAAATGGCCTCCCCTGGGCTCCGACGGTTTATGAGGCAGGGGAAGTAGGGGTGTCATGTGCATATGCATGGGGGAGCATGGGGGGATTGTGTGCACATGGATGGAGGACATGGGGCACGCCTGGGGATGTCACGCATGCATTGCATTATGGGTGCCATATGGGTGCTGTTGTACATGCGCTTTTGGCACACAATGAGAAAAAGATTAGCCTTTTTGTGGTGGATGTGAATTAAAGCAAAAACCTATTGGAAAATTATAGAGGAATTGTTATTAGAAATTTTAAAAGACAAAATCGAGAAAAGAACAGAATTCTTTCTATTAGGGATTTTTAACAAATTATATAAAAAGGAAGATAAATATTTGATCACACACATTTTAACAGCGGCTAGAATAATATATGCTCAACTATGGAAAAATGTGGACATCCCAAATGAAGAAACGATTATTTTAAAGAATTAGAATGTGCCAAAATTGATATGTTAACTAAAAGATTAGATGGGAAAGAAGAAACGGATTATTATAGTGGGAATTCAGATATGTGTATATCTTTTTATGTTTGTGAGTTTTTGTCTGTTTTTAATGTTTTGTTTTGTTTTAAATAAAATAATAATAATAATAATAATAATAATAATAATAATAATAATAATAATAATTTAAAAAAAAATTAAAAAGAGAAAAAGGTTAGCCATCACTGTTCTAGGATCATGTTTATAGAGAGTTCCAGAATAATATACAGGTGGGGGAAAAAATCTATCCTTTCCTATCTGTTTTTAAAAACACTGCACTTATATTGAACTTGGAATTCCTTACTCAGAAATATTTCAGTTACATTGTATTATTGTTTTATTTCATATTGTGCTGTTTATATATTTCTGGCCACCCAGGATCACTAGGCGGAGATGGGTAGATACATAACATTCCCCATCAGCGGACGTTCAGTGACAGAAATGCATATTTGTCATACAACTGCATGTTTCATTGTACCTCAGAGAATCAAAATATTCAGGTCATGACTACTACACAAGGACAAGGGAAAGCTTAATATTTCCAACCTATCCCTTATTTGGTAAAACCGTGAATGATTGCTGTTTGGGTTCATTGCCTTCATTAGAATTTATTATGGTTCTGGGGGACAATTATGACTTTTTTTTTCTCTTAAAAAATGAGCCTGGGGCAGAGGTGGAAAGGAGACTGTCCTTTTTTCTCCAAAGGATGGTTCTGAAATAGATCAGGCCTCCATGACTTAACAAAATATAGAACAATTTTACAATGAACTAAAATATAAAAGCAGAGGAACATGTCACATATTTTATGTACTATATACACTGGCTCTTGGCTCCATTCTATAGAACTGCATTCTCTATGAGATTGGATGACTCTAACTTGGTTAAGTTTCTGGAAGATATTGAAGATATCTTAGGGAGATTGTGATCCTGCTATATAGAGTGCTGGTGAGACCACATTTGGAATACTGTGTTCAGTTCTGGAGACCTCATCTACAAAAAGATATTGACAAAATTGAATGGGTCCAAAGACCCATTGGTGGAAGGTCTTAAGCATAAAATGTATCAGGAAAGATTTAATGAACTCAATCTGTATAGTCTGGAGGACAGAAGGAAAAGGGGGGGACATGATCGAAACATTTAAATATGTCAAAGGGTTAAATAAGGTTCAGCAGGGAAGTGTTTTTAATAGGAAAGTGAACACAAGAACAAGGGGACACAATGTGAAGTTAGTTGGGGGAAAGGTCAAAAGCAACATGAGAAAATATTATTTTACTGAAAGAGTAGTAGATCCTTGGAACAAACTTCCAGCAGACGTGGTTGGTAAATCCACAGTAACTGAATTTAAACATGCCTGGGATAAACATAGATCCATCCTAAGATAAAATACAAAAAATAGTATAAGGGCAGACTAGATGGATCATGAGGTCTTTTTCTGCCGTCAGTCTTCTATGTTTCTATGTTTCTAAGATATGGCTTGTTTTGCAGGTTCTGGTGCTCGATTATTCACTGAACCTGTTGTATATTGCACTGAATCTATTAGGAGCTCGCGTGCATTGCTTTATAGATTTATTTGATATTGTGTTATTTATGGTTTATGTTGGCCACCCTAAGGTCACTAGGTAGAGAAGGGTAGATATATAAATAAAGAACATCATGCAAAATGCCAAAATAAATATGAAAAAGAAAAAAGTGTTAAATAAGAAAAGGAATAGAAACATACATAGGTAAAACTAATTTATACCAGTAGAATTCATTACATTTCTTTAAATCTTTCCATCCTTGCAAACTACACTTGGAGCATATGCACCAAGACAAATTCCTTGTGTGTCCAATCATACTTGGTCAATACAAATTCTATTCTACTCCGTCTGTTCTGTTCTGTTCTGTGTGTCCATACATCAATCCATTCAATGGTTTTCATCATGTAAACATCTGTTCTCTCTTAACTTGAAAATGCGATCACTTTCAAGCCTTGCTGTGCTTGATTTCATATTTTCGCATATCTTGGTCTCATTCATAAATATTTCAAAGTTTATTTCCCTCCATCCTTCCCTTTTTTCCTACCTGATGCCACTTGCAATATCCTGTCTGATTAAGTGAAAAATGGTACATTTTCTGAACTTTGAGTTGATTCAATAGACACATTAAGCAGTGTGTAAACTATGTAATGGGTCAAGAAGACTACTTTAGTAATTTTGCACATCAAGGTGAATAGCTGCAATTTTTAAGAAGGATAATTATTTGAGTTGGATAGAAGACAGGTATACAGAGAGATCTTTCAATGATCCTGGAAGGAATTCCGATACCCAGTTGGAAGAAGAAGAAAAAAGAGATACAATATTTCCTGAATTATTCTACAGAAAATGAAGACAGCTTGGTACATAATTGTGAGAAAATATCTCACAAGTTCAGAGTCTGCCCACAAATATAAAGTGTTTATTATTAAACCCACTATCTGAAATGATTTAATTCATTAAAGTTTTTAAAGTTGTCAATGGATTCTAAAGCAAATAGCCATGAAGAAAATGAATGTCTTTTCTGTTTGGTTGTAAAATATGTGAGCCACCAAACTCTTTGTGAGCAATTAAACATCTGTAGCTTGCCACGTATGTCACGTATGTTTTCCCTAATTTTCTTGGAAAGAATCAATTTTTGGATGCAAGGAGAACTATTTAAAATCAAAGCCATTTACATCATAGAAGTCTTTCCTAGTCTAAAACATACAATTGCCGAGAACCAATACAGCATGCCATACCAATCAAAATAATCAAATCATTAAAATATAGTGAATATTGCACTAAGGGGTTTTTTTTCTTTTCTCTTTTTGCAAAACAAATATTGTTTTACCAGGTGTTTTTCATTCTGAATCTATTGAATATTTTTTTTTGCAATTTTTTTTAGAAAAAAGGTTTGTCAATCTTATGACAGGTTTTGTACAGATAGCAAATAGGAGGATTAAACAAGAAAGTTGGATAACCTTTTGTCTGAAGCAGTATAGGGTTTCCTGCCTAAGCAGGGGGTTGGACTAGAAGACCTCCAAGGTCCCTTCCAACTCTGTAATTCTATTCTATTCTAAGTAAGGAGATCCTGCAAGCTTGAATTCTGCCCTTCCTGTACCCTCAGTTGCAGAAACTCACCATATGGTTTTGACTCAAGTGTATGAAGTTTTAAACTTTTCATAAGATTCCTGCCAAAAAAACCTTAAAATATAACAATTATTTCTACATTAAGCCCCATTCTTTCCATGAAGCTACTCCTGCAGTTTAAGGCAGCCCACAAAGCAATGACATTTTTATTACTGACTTTGAGGATAACATGATGTATTATAACCATTTATATTTTAGTTTCTCCAGTTCTCCAAAAGTATAATGAGTTTATTTTTATGTACTTATTTATAACAGGCCATAGACCAAGGGGAGGTGGGGCGGGAGAAAAATAGCCTGTTTTACAGTAATTAAAAATAAAAACCCCCAAAACACATAAGCAGCAATATTCAGAACACAACAAAAATCTTTATAGCGAGTAGGTCAAACACAGCACAGAGTGAAGCATTATAACGGGTATTGTGGTTCGATACACAGATTAGTGGGAGGTCCTGGAACAAGGCAGTCAACAGTTATAGAACAAAAAGATGAAAAGAAACGAAGTTAAGTTTAGCTGGTTGCAGACTAACTCCCCAGTTTATGATGGCTATAAGCACAGCTAGGAATCTTGGCTATTTTGCTGAAGACGTTTTGCAATAGTTGATTCTTAATTGTTGATTATGATAGGTGGGGAGGTTTGCTATTAATGGTTCTGAGAAAACACAATGCCAATTCAGCTCAGGCTGAACAATGGCAAATATACTTCTTATTAATTACACTCTGCTATAAACAACAGCTTAATTCGTTTAAAGGAAATTTCATCATACACAATAAAACCCGTTAGAACACTATGACTTATTCCAATCAGGTAGGAAAATATTGCATAATTGGGACTGAAATAATTGTTCTCCTCTCTCATTTTTGTGTGAGAACTTGTAATTTAACATTTCTCTGAACTTTAAAATATTGTAAATGACACAGTATATTTAGCCATGCTGTATAGGGATATCTGGACTCCATTTACAATCTCCATTAAAAATACAATTGTGTCAAAATTTTAAGTATTTTCTAGAATTGAAGCTTCTCTAATAAGTCTAAAGAATGAACCCGTAAAAATATATGATGACTTTCACCACTGTAATAGCAATGTTGAATCTTTTCATTACAAGCTGTATAAAATGTATTATTATTACAGCTGCATTAAAATGATACACATAGGAAGAAAAATATTATACTAATGAATAAAAGGTGTGGAAAGAAGGGCAACTGATGTAGCTGATAATGGCCAGCAGTTTATTTTTCATGAATTTATGTAAAAGAACGCAAATCTTATCTGCCTGTGGTTCTTCCTTCCTTCACTCTTCAATCACTCATTCATTGGTTGAATTTATAATTATTAGAAATAAACATTAGAGCTTATCTATCATACCTATACCTAGTGGTACACAGATAGCCATCTAGCATTGATCAGATAAAATACTCATCCAAAACTGAATGGAGAACAACAGGCTTCAATTGAACCCTGACAAAATGGATTGACTTTGGGTTTTAGATCTTCTGTTTGTGTACCAGTTGACTGTCTTCTAGATCGTGAAGGTCTTCTCACAGTCATTCTGTGGTCACCTTCAGAATGGAATGCTGTAACATGCTTCTCATGGGGCTGCTCTTGAAGAGTATCTGGAAAATTCTACTGGAGAATGTGGCTACATGGAAAGTAAAGTATGCCCTTAAAAGAACACACATTACATCTCAATTCCATGATCTGTGTTGATTGCCAGTTTGCTTCTGGCTGCAATTGGAGATGATGGTTTTGACCTTTAAAGTCATACCATATATGACATGGGACTCGGTTATTTCAGAGGCTTTCAAGTTACATGGAAGCCATGGTGGTGCAGTACTACAGGCTACCTCTGCTGTCTGCCAGCAATTCAGTGTCAGGATCAGGCCTATCTGAGAGAATATTCCAAATTGCAGAGTGAGAAGAATTATATAACTTTAAAAATGTAAAACCTGCCTAGTCATGGTGATTATGCAAATTGTAATGTAACCTGATTGGCTGACAAAAATACATAATGCACCTTTGCATAGGTGTGGCTTGTGACTTCCCTTGAAGGTATTGTGGCTTAGTATGGTTTAAGAGTGGCTTGTAAATTAGGTGGCTTGTGATGGATGAAGAATTATAGCTAAATATTGTAACTGAGAATAGTAGGTAGAGAATTGTGAGAACTTCATATATTAACTACTAAAGAGCTACAGTGTAAATAGTTAGTGAAGGTTTGCTACTAAAGAAGTAAATATTTTCCTAAGAAACTCTGCAGCATGTTCTTCAATTAACTTCAAAATAAAAGTTCCTGATATCCTGGTCTGAGGCAGGCTGATTAGCTGCTGTGGCTACCTGGGTGGGCTAGCTTCTGCAAAACATTGCTCCAACATTCAGCAGTTTGAGTTTCACCAGGCTCAAGGTTGACTTAGCCTTCCCTCCTCCTGGGGTCAGTAAAATGAGGATCTAGATTATAAAGAGGCAATATTCTGGCTCTGTAAACCACTTAGAGAGGACTGTAAAACATTATGAAGCAGTAGATAAATGCTATTGCTACCCGTCCCACCACATCAGTCAAAAAGAGTACACTGTGGTTCCTGGAGCTCCATCCGGCAGGACCCATATGGTCTGCCTTTTCTGCTATGGCCCCCATCCTCCGGAATATAATTCCCCCTGATATGAAGTTAGCTCAATCTCTGTTAGCCTTTTGGGAGGCCCTTAAAACATGCCTTGTCATCTGCAGTGCGGATTCTAGGCAGAGTTCTCTAGATAGTCCTATGAGGTCTCCTCAGGCATTGAATTATGGGTGGGGGCACTCACGAATGCCCAATATCATGATTGCACACTCTTTTAGCACTCAAGGGAAAAAAGATTTGCCATCACTGCTATAGACCATTGATGGCAAACCTATGGAACAAGTGCCACAGGTGGTGCACGGAGCCATATCTGCTGGCATGCAAGGCATTACCCTAGCTGAGCTCCAATGTGCATGTGCATGCTGGCCAGGGGATTTTTGGTCCACCAAGAGACTCTGGGAGAGCATTTTTGATTTCCAGAGAGTCTGTTGGAGGGTGGAGGAGGGCATTTTCCCCCCTGGAGCCTGGGAAGGGCGAGAAAAGGGCCTACAAGGCCTACCAGATTTTGGGAAATGGGCTGTTTCAGACATCCAGAGGGCCTCTGGGTGGGGAAAGCCATTTTCACCATCTCCAGGCATTGAATTATGGGCGTGGGCACCAACATATGTGTAATAGCACATGAACGCATGCTTTAGGCGCCCAAGGGAAAAAAGGTTCGCCATCACTGCTATAGACTCACTTCTATAGGTGAGATGTGGGATGCTAAGGTGGAACGGTGACATGTGGTTGCCCCCATGGCTCTGAGTGATAGCAGAGTTCAGCACGATTTTGCTACTGCACCTGTGCAGGTAGCAAAATTGCACACAGAGGCACAGGTGTGCTCGTGTTTCAATGTGGTTTTTTGCTTCCGCACACTCAGGTGCAATGGCAAAATCGCACTGAATTCCACTACAACTCAGAGCCACAGGGTCGAGACATGTCATCGTTCCACCTTAGCAGCCTACCTCTGCCTACAACCATTGTAGATATGGAAATGTAATCCTCAATAAACGAAAAGGTTTCTGTTGCTTTTCTTGCCTGTCCGACATGGTTACTTTTCCTAATAGAAAAGTCTGTTACTTCAACTTCTTGCTTGATTGCCTTACAATAGCTTTTTAGTTATAATAACCAGGCGAGAACTGTATGGGTGGTCACGCCATGTATTTATATAATGGCACTAAATTAGTGGCAGTTTTATTTCCAGTCCATTTCCTTGTGCCTCCAGAAGGGAATTTGCCTTAAAAAAAACCCCACAACCACAGCTGCAGACTGGTTTAATATTTTTATTGGCTTCTATCCATCACAATCCAAGATTCCCTTTCTGATCAGATGCTGCCAACCCAGAACCATTTGTATATGAGTGAAACTGGTATTTGTTTATTCAAATGTGCAATGTCTTACATTTATTTATGGGAAGCCACATTTCTCATTTGTTGCTAAAATAAATCACTTCACAATTCCTTCTTCTTCTTTTTTGCTTGGTTGAATCATCGGGTAACCTCTGTGATCTTGACTAGAGTTATGACATCTGAAGAGCAGTAAGATGCAAAAGAGCTAGATGAAAACAAAGAGAGAAAGGAATCTAGGTTTTGCAATCCAGATTGGCGTTCCTAGATCTTAGTGGTCTTTCCTGACTCCAGATGGCGTTGTGAAATCTACTGTAGAATGTATATACAGTGGTACCTCTACTTACGAATTTGTTCCGTGACCAGGTTCTTAAGTAGAAAAGTTTGTAAGAAGAATAAAGTGACCAGATTTTTACATTGTTAAAGACGGACACCATTGATGGAGTGGTGGGGTGGTGATGGGGTGTCTTGATTAAAAATTTGGTTTATATGGAGAAAAAAAATATCTCTTTTTCTCTCTATCTCTCTTCCTCCTTCCATTTTGCTCTATTTCTCCCTCTTTCTCTCTCTCCCTCTTTCTCTCTCTTCCTTCCTCTCTTTCTTTCTCTCTCTCTCCGTCCCTCTTTCTCTGTTTTCTTTCCTCTCTCTTTTTTCTATAAAGCGACATATAAGTCTAAATGCTATGGAGCCAAGAGCCAGAAAGAAAGAAAGAAGAAGGAAGGAAGGAAAGAAGAAAAGAGAGAGAGAGAAGAAGGAATGAAGGAAAGAGAGAGGAAGGAAGGAAGGAGAGAGAGACAAAGGAAGAAGGGAGGGAGAGAGAAAGAAAAAGAAAGAAAGAGAAACAGATGTATGAAAAGATACATGGGTGGAAATGGACTAAAGGTTGAGGCATCACAAATTCTCCTTCAAGATACCATTGTGGATTTTACAAGTAAAGCAATCATGGGAGAGCGCAAAGTCCACCTCCGAGGCTTCACCACCAAGAGCAGAAATCAAGTTGGACCCAACAATTTTGTCAAGCCAAAGCCGGATCTAAACCGGCAGGAGGCTGCGGTCTGAGTGGGGACCTCCCAGGCAAAAAAGCCTCAGCACGCTTAAAGGCAGGGGAAGCCAAGAGTCGATGACAACTGAAGGTGACGCCAAAGAAAGTGAATGGGGGTGGGTGGGGAGCAATGAGGAAGAGCCTCGATGCGGCTGCTGGGCTACGGGAGGGGCTTAAAATGGCTGCTTAGCTTTGGTTCACTGGCTTCTAGCTTTTCCTTCCCTCTCTTCCCTCAGAAGCCCAGACTGGGAGCTGGCGGGAAGAAAATAACTCGAGGCCCGCCAAGGCTTTTTCCGCCGAGCTTCGAGGAGGCAGGTGGGTGGTTCTGGTTTCTCTACATGGAGGAGATTTCTCCTCATAATAGGGCTGGAGGGGAGGAAGAATGAGGCCAATCCAAGAAGGGGTGCAGAAGCCCCTCGTTCCCTCCCAAACCCCACCTTTCAGGGGCATGGGTTCCTCCTGCTCTCCCCCCGCCACTGGCCGTCCCACTATTCCATTCGAAAATTGGGACATTTTGGAAAGCAGGTGGGATGTGGGACAAATCATTCAAAAGCGTGACTGTCCTGCAGAAAGCGGGACGTCTAGTCACTTTAAAGAAGAAGCAATTTTTTCCCATAGGAATCAATTTAAAAGCAAATAATGTGTGTGAGTGGGAAAAACCACAGGGAGGGTGAAGGCCCTGTTTTCTCCCAGGAGATTCCTAGAGAGGCCCCACCGAGGCTTCTCCCCACCTTTTCTGGCCCTGTTTCCTCCCAGGAGATTCCTAGAGAGGCCCCACGGAGGCTTCTCCCTGCCTTTTCCGGTTACAGTTTCAGAGGCTTGGGTTTGTAAGTGAAAAATGGTTCTTGAGAAGAGGCAAAAAATATCGCTGGCTGACTTACCGGCCCCACGGCGCTTTTGCGGAAGGGCCGGGCAGACTCGGACCCTTCCATGGCGGCCGCCATTTTGTTTTCGGCCAAAATCTCGCAAGGCGAGATTTCGGCCGGGAATGCCCTGCCCACGTGGCCGGGCATGACGTGGGGTCCGGGCGGGGCTTGCTGGCCCTATTTAAGGGCAGCAGGCCTCGAAGCAGGCCTTTTCGCCCCGGACCCAGCTCACGAGCAGACACTCGGCTGAGTGCTGCTCCGACGCCATTTTGGGTTGCCCTCGTGTCGCGGCCGCCATTTTGTGGCCGACAGAGGGAGCGGAAAGTTGTATTCGTCACTCTTGACTCTGATTCTGCCGATTGAGGCTCAAATCCCGGTGGTCTTGGAGGACTCGTGGAGCTTTCTTCAAGAGGATCCCCCTCGGGCCCGAGGGGGACTGGTAACCTCCTCCCGGCCGGGAGGAGGGCGCGGTTGGCGGTTTGGCTTCTGGGGTCCCCGGTCCTGGGTTGCTGGGAGGCCGGCTCTTAGGCCTTAAGGGCCTACCCGTGAGGGGAAGCTTACGTTTTTGGGGCCTAGGACAGGGGGCCTAGGGGGTTTACAAGGGCTTCTCCCTTTACCTTGGTTACTACTAGGTAGTGGCCTAGTGGGTGGGGGACGCTTGCCTGCCACTCAGAAGGGGGGAGTGCAATCCTAGGTAGCAGCTGAGGTTGCTCCCTGCATCCTAGACTTTGAGGATTTGGGATGGCTCCGAAGAAGAGGCCTGCCACTGCCCCTATGGCTCCGCCGGCTGCGCGTCCCAGGAGGGCCCTTAGGCCTTCTGCCCGGGCTCGGGCCAGTAGGGAGGGGCCTACGGGGGTGGTCCCCGAGCAAGGGGGGGTGGTTTCGTTGCCTCCTGCCCCTCAACCTGATCTTTCTCCTGCCATGTCTTGGGCCAGGGTGTTGGAGAGGCTCGACGAGCTCGAGCAGTGGAGAAGCGGTTCGGGCTCCGGAGGGTCCCTTGATCAAGTTCCTGCGGCGTTGGGAAGAGATCCTGCGGCGGCCCAGGCTGGGCAGATGGCTCCTGCTGGACGACAAGCCCCGGCGGGGCCGATGGCGGCTTTCCCGGGCCCCGCAACAATGGGCCCCCCGTGGATGTCATCAACCCCGTACGGGGCAGGTGAGGCTGCACCACACACTACACCGCTGTCCTTTATTCCTTCACCCACCCCGGGTTTTCCCCCGGCGGGGGTTGGGAGTGGGTCCAGTTTTCTGGGGTCTTCCACGGGCACCTGCGGGCAGGTCTGGGCGCAGCCGGTTCCTCCTTCGGGGCCGCTGGCGGCTGGCTCTGCTCCGCTGCCCGGGCCAGGTCCTACGGGGATACCTGCGGTGCCCGGGGCAGGGGGGTGGGTCCCTCCAGCCCCTGCTGTTATGCCCCCGCTCCCTGTCTTGCCCTACCCCCACGGTGCGGGAGTTTTTGGTGTTGCGGCCAACACGGTATGGGACCCGTTCGCTTGCATTAAAGCGGGGGCCATCCCGTGCGGGTTGCCGTCCACCCCTTTAGGATGCCACCTTCACCCTTCGGTGAAGGAGGCTATATGGCGGGGAGAATACGTGGATCTTTTTTCGCTTTTGAACCGAGAGGTTCCTAAGCAGGAGAAAGAGATTGTCCCGGGGGAGAAAACGAAGAAAAACAAAGTAACGAAATGCTTCAGCTCCTGGCTGTATGCTTTTCTTACTTATGGGTCTGTGGTGATTCAAAGGCAGCCGGCTATGGCCTCTGCCATGTTTAAATATATAGATTTGATTGCCAGGGCCCACTTCGAATATAAGGGCACCATATGGCGCCATTATGATAAAGGCTTTCGTATGAGGATGGCGGTAGAGCCTAACTTGCCTTGGGATATGGTGGTGCCGGACCTTTGGTTCCGGGCCACGCATATGTCAGGGAAGGAAGGGTGTGAGCGTACGGATAGTGGGCACTTCATGGAGGAGGAGCCTGGCGCGGCTTCGCCGGCCAAGGCGACTCCTGGTGTGGCTGGCAAGGGGGCCTCGCCCGCTTGTCATGAGTTTGCTGCAAAAGGGGCGTGTTTTCGTCCCTTTTGTAAGTACAAGCATGCCTGCGGGAATTGTGGGGGGTCCCATGCGGCGTCAGTCTGTCCCCGCCCCAAGAAAGGGGCGGAGAAGAAGGTCGGGGGTCCAGGAAAACCTCCCCCACCAGCTGGGGGAAAAGGGGCCCAGCCCAATTAATGTTTCTGTGCTCGAGGGTTGGTTGGTCGACTACCACCCTTGCCCGAGAGCCGAGTTGCTCTTGAGGGGCTTCTCCGAGGGATTTAGGATCCCTTATGTGGGCGTTAGGAAGGCTTTCATGTCGGACAACCTCAGGTCGGTTGTCGGACATGAGGACATTGTTCGGGCTAAGATTCGAAAGGAGGTCGCTGAGGGCAGGGTCCTTGGGCCTTTCCCGAAGCCTCCCTTTTCGAATCTTAGAGTGTCCCCCCTGGGGGTGGTCCCCAAAAAGGCGAGTGGTGAATTTCGGCTGATTCACCATTTGTCTTTTCCAAAAGGGGAGTCAGTGAATGATTTCATTCCTGACGAGCTTTGTTCAGTCCGGTACGCATCCTTCGATGCGGCCGTGGCCATGGTTAGAGAGTGTGGGGTGGGAGCCCTTATGGGTAAATGCGACATTAAGTCGGCATTCCGGCTCCTCCCCATTCACCCAGGCGACTTCGAGCTTCTGGGCTTCCATTTTGAAGGTGGGTTTTATGTGGACAGGGCATTGCCTATGGGCTGCTCTGTTTCCTGCTCCCTTTTTGAGAGCTTCAGTACCTTCCTGGAGTGGGTGCTCAGGAGGCGTAGTGGCCTGGGTTCGGTCGTTCATTACCTTGATGATTTCCTGATGGCCGGGCCGGCGCACTCGGAGCAATGCTTTGCTTTGATGCGGGACTTCGAAGCCCTTTGTGCTCAATTGGGGGTGCCTTTAGCCCCTGAGAAGACCGAAGGCCCTGCCACCAGGATTACCTTCCTCGGTATTGAATTGGATTCAGAGGAGCAATCTTCCAGATTGCCCCTGGATAAGTTGATTAAAATTAGGACCAAGCTTGAGGCGGTCTTGGGCTGCAGGAAGGTTACTCTTCGGCAGCTCCAGGAGTTGGCCGGGATCCTTAATTTCGCCTGTCGGGTAGTGGTGCCTGGTAGGGCTTTTTCTCGCCGGTTGTATGATGCGATGAAGGGGCTACGGTTGCCCCACCATCGCACCCGCTTATGCGCTGGGGTCAGGGCTGACCTCTGCGTGTGGCGGGAGTTTTTGGAACATTTTAACGGGTTGTCTTTCTGGCGGCAGGAGCTTCTTTTGGAAGCGGAGCTGCAGCTGTGTTCCGACGCCGCAGGGACTTGCGGTTTTGGGGTAGTGTTAGGTGACCAGTGGTGCTGGTCGGCATGGCCTCCGGAATGGAGTGCCTGTTCATTGGTTAAGGACTTGACCTTTTTGGAGCTTTTCCCCTTGATAGTGGCCTTAGAGCTCTGGGGAGAGCAGTTCAGGGACAAGACTGTGCATTTTTGGTGTGACAACCTAGCGGTTGTCCATGTTGTGAACGCCCTGTCCTCTAAGAGTGACAGGGTAATGCGGCTTGTCCGCCATTTTGTGCACAGGTCCTTGTCTCTGAACGCCTTGTTTTTGGCTAGGCACGTCCCGGGGTTAGATAACGGGGTGGCTGACGCCTTGTCCCGTGGTCAGTTGTCCAGGTTTCGGACCCTGGCCCCGTGGGCCCGAGAGTCGCCAGAGGTGTTTCCAGCCCACCTGTGGAGCCTGGGCGGGCTCCCGAGAGCTGGAGAGACGAGGCCTCCAGGGCGATCGCCTTATCTGTAGCACCTGGCACCCTGCGAGCTTACCAGCGTGCAGGTAAGGAGTTTGGGGATTTCAGGCAGGGTAGGGGTTACCCCCATAGCTGGCCTGTCCCGGTTGAGCACCTAGCTGAATTCTGTGTCCTGCTGAAGGGGCGTGGCCTTTCAGTTAGGACTATCAGGTCTAGGTTAGCCAGCCTCGCCTTTCTGTCCAAGGCGGGGGGGTTTAGTGATTTTTCGGGTGATTTTCGCATCCGGAGGATGCTGGAAGGCTGGGTGCGGGAGCGACAGGGGTTCCCTTCTGACACTCGTCAGGCCCTGACGGTTCAGCAGCTGTCTTTGATTAATCAAACATTTGACAGTCTGTGTGCCTCTCTGTACGAGGCCCGTCTTTTTAGGGCAGCGACTTGTGTTATGTTTTTTGGGGCCCTCAGGGTCAGCGAGGCAATGGCCTCCTCGCAGTCTGACTTGTCGCTCCGTGCTTTCCAGCTCACTGATCTGACCTTTAGACAGGGGGGTGTCTCCCTTTTGGTGAGACACTCCAAGACAGATCAGTTACACAGAGGGGTTAGAATTGAGCTTAGCGCAGCCACCGATCAGTCTGTTTGCCCGGTGGCTGCTTTGCAGCATTTTTGTGGCTTGCGGGGGTCAGGGCGTGGGTACCTTTTTCAACATCAGGATGGCACCCCCCTGACCCGGTATCAATTCTGGGCGGTAGTGTCAAAGGCTCTGTCTCAGGTAGGCATGGATCCCGCCGGCTACGGAACGCATTCGTTCCGTATCGGCGGCGCCACTAGCGCGGCACTTTCTGGTTTCCCGGCCCAACGGATTCAGGAGATCGGCCGCTGGCGGTCAGCGGCATATTTGGGTTATGTTAGGCCCGCTGAGGATTCTGGGCAGGGTTTAGGCTAGGTAACCTCTCTGTGTGTGTCCTCTTCCAGGTTCCCAGTCCAGGCAGAAACCGACGGCGCTGCTGTGCGGCCACAGCATGGTCTTCTGGGCCGGCCGCTCAGCAGCCAGAAGCGCCATTGGGACCCAGCTGTCGTTGGGACGGTGGGTCAATGTTGTTTGGATGGGCCGGAGGGGTATGCGGTGGGAGGGGCTCCTACCGACGTTGCTGGGTCATAGTTGAATATGTTGATTTATGCAAATTTATGCTAATTCGTGCTAATTTAATTAATAAATTATGCAAATTTATTATAATAAAAATGACCCAAGTTTAAATCCAGCTCTGGTGTCCGAGTCGTTACTCCGTCTCTTCCGCAATATCGCCGGATGACTTACCGGCCCCACGGCGCTTTTGCGGAAGGGCCGGGCAGACTCGGACCCTTCCATGGCGGCCGCCATTTTGTTTTCGGCCGAAATCTCGCGAGGCGAGATTTCGGCCGGGAATGCCCTGCCCACGTGGCCGGGCATGACGTGGGGTCCGGGCGGGGCTTGCTGGCCCTATTTAAGGGCAGCAGGCCTCGAAGCAGGCCTTTTCGCCCCGGACCCAGCTCACGAGCAGACACCCACCCGCCCTTCCCTATTTTGCAGTGTGCCTGGTGGGTCGCCTTCGGGGGCCGAATGGGAATTTTTTGCAGCCTCGCCCATTAGGCGGGGCTGTTTTTTCGCCCATTCCACACTGGGGAGATGGACGTGCGGTTAGGGGGTGCTTGCATTTAATAGGTTAATTGGCTTACCTCTGGTCATTTGGGTAGGCAGGTTAGGGGCGGAAATCTGGGTGGTGGTTCAGCAACTGCGCGTTCTCCCTTGGGCATCTTTGGGGATGATTGACAGGTTCTCTCCAAGCCCATGGTGGGTGCTACCTGCGCACTTGGGGGGAACCTGTCTTTGGGTCCCGCTATTGAAGTCCCAGGGTAGGGGTGAGCCGGCGGGACCCCCCTCATGCGAGTGCATGGCAGGGTCTCAGGTGAGGGAGAGGTCCCTCACCTGGACCAGCATCGACTACGCCCTTAGTTGCCCAGGAATGTTGACCTTTTACGTCATTTCCGCCCCGGAAGTGTTTGTTTGACCCTGCAGGTCCACTGTTTCCGGGTCATAGTTGAATATGTTGATTTATGCAAATTTATGCTAATTCGTGCTAATTTAATTAATAAATTATGCAAATTTATTATAATAAAAATGACCCAAGTTTAAATCCAGCTCTGGTGTCCGAGTCGTTACTCCGTCTCTTCCGCAATATCGCCGGATGACTTACCGGCCCCACGGCGCTTTTGCGGAAGGGCCGGGCAGACTCGGACCCTTCCATGGCGGCCGCCATTTTGTTTTCGGCCGAAATCTCGCGAGGCGAGATTTCGGCCGGGAATGCCCTGCCCACGTGGCCGGGCATGACGTGGGGTCCGGGCGGGGCTTGCTGGCCCTATTTAAGGGCAGCAGGCCTCGAAGCAGGCCTTTTCGCCCCGGACCCAGCTCACGAGCAGACACCCACCCGCCCTTCCCTATTTTGCAGTGTGCCTGGTGGGTCGCCTTCGGGGGCCGAATGGGAATTTTTTGCAGCCTCGCCCATTAGGCGGGGCTGTTTTTTCGCCCATTCCACACTGGGGAGATGGACGTGCGGTTAGGGGGTGCTTGCATTTAATAGGTTAATTGGCTTACCTCTGGTCATTTGGGTAGGCAGGTTAGGGGCGGAAATCTGGGTGGTGGTTCAGCAACTGCGCGTTCTCCCTTGGGCATCTTTGGGGATGATTGACAGGTTCTCTCCAAGCCCATGGTGGGTGCTACCTGCGCACTTGGGGGGAACCTGTCTTTGGGTCCCGCTATTGAAGTCCCAGGGTAGGGGTGAGCCGGCGGGACCCCCCTCATGCGAGTGCATGGCAGGGTCTCAGGTGAGGGAGAGGTCCCTCACCTGGACCAGCATCGACTACGCCCTTAGTTGCCCAGGAATGTTGACCTTTTACGTCATTTCCGCCCCGGAAGTGTTTGTTTGACCCTGCAGGTCCACTGTTTCCGGGTCATAGTTGAATATGTTGATTTATGCAAATTTATGCTAATTCATGCTAATTTAATTAATAAATTATGCAAATTTATTATAATAAAAATGACCCAAGTTTAAATCCAGCTCTGGTGTCCGAGTCGTTACTCCGTCTCTTCCGCAAATCTTGAACACCCAGTTCTTATCTAGTAAGTAGAGGTGTTCTTAGGTAGAGGTACCACTGTATCAAACTTATTTGAACCGTGTCAACATTCTTAACTTACACTTGCTTAACCCAAAACCTTTAAAGCAAAGTTAGCAATCTTTGTTACAGAACAGCTTTGTTGAGAGAGCTCCTGAATAGTTTCTATTGCTGGCCCAAATATCACCTCTGCATATCCTTACTGAAGGAGAAGCCCTTCTGGGGACAGGTCTGTTACTAATAAATAGTTCTGCTTTTTGGGTATGCACTTGTTGAGTTGGATTTTGAAACTACAAGTTCTGCTACTCTCCAGCCATGTGTTAGATCATCTTACCGTCCAATATCAGAAAAGAATCAGTTTGCATCCCAAGGAAATTGTTCCAAGATCTTGTTCCTTGGGAAAGAAACTTCTCCAGTTCCCATTTTCTGAGATGAACTTGTTATTCCAGTTCAGGAATCTCTGATTTTCTTCCAAATGGTGTACTCTGGTAGGGGACGGTATAATAACCATGAATAGATCTCAGAAATAGACCCTCTCTGAAGCAAGGAAGAAAGCATCTATGTTGGCTGAGGAATTATAGTTGTTGAAATCAACACATCTTAAAGTGGCCAAGGTCAAGAAATCCTTTTCTAGCCCCTCATATATGAAAGTTCTGAATCAGATAGATTAAATATTTATTTATTTGTTTGTTTATTTGTTTGTTTGTTTGTTTACTTACTTACTTATTTACTTGTTTACTTAATTACTTATTTACTTGCTTTGATTCCTTCCTACCTACCTACCTACCTACCTGTTTGTTTGTTTGTTTGTTTGTTTATTTATTTACTTATTTACTTGCTTTCCTTCCTTCCTTCCTACCTACCTACCTACTTACTTTCTTATTGATTGATTGATTGATTGATTGATTTCCTTTTAGAAACATAGAAACATAGAAGATTGATGGCAGAAAAAGATCTCATGGTCCATCTAGTCTGCTCATATATTATTTCCTTTATTTTATCTTAGGGTGGATATATGTTTATTCCAGGCATTTTAAATTCAGTTACTGTGGATTTACCAACCATGTCTGCTGGAAGTTTGTTCCAAGCATCTATTACTCTTTCAGTAAAATAATAGTTTCTCATGTTGCTTCTGATCTTTCCCCCAACTAACCTCAGATTGTGACCCCTTGTTCTTGTGTTCACTTTCCTATTAAAAACACTTCCCTCCTGAACCTTATTTAACCCGTTAACATATTTAGCCTTCACAATCAAGAAGACTTTTAATGATCTACAGTAGATGCATACAAATACAATAAAACCCCCTTGGTTGAACAAATCAGATAAAACAAATAGAAAACAGAATAAAAGTTTTCAAAGAGCCTACCCCTGATGCAGTTGGATGAATTAGATTAATTAACTTCTTTTCATGATCCTATGATCCAGTATTCCTTACTAGAACCAGATGAATTCAATTTTAAACCCCCCAAATTCCTATCTCTTAAGATCTGGAAAATCTCACCCTTGGATCCAAATACTGAGTCATGATACTATAATCCTTCCTTGTTTATATTCTCTGATTTCGCAGTGTGGGTCACTGTCTTAAGTCCTGCAATAGATATCAGAATGGTTTTGATTGCCTGACTGGAAAATATTAACCTGAACACTAGTAACTGTTGTTTTTGAATCATTGTTACCAAAGGGGAAAGAGGGATAATTATATCTCCCCTTTGCTGGACTTTCACCAAATGTGTGTTTGCATAATGAAAAGAAGATTTGAGAGATTTTTCTCATATTATCTGTCTATTTGGCTTAGTAGGCAAAAATCAAAGTTCTCTGGGTTTTAAATGCCTTTAATTTTTTTTTAAAAAAAATATAATAAATAAATAATGATGATAAAGAAGAGCAATAACAATATACCATATTTTTGGAGTATTAGACGCACCTTTTCCCTCCCTAAAAGAGGCTGATAATTTGGGTGCATCTTCTACTCTGAATGTAGCCTCTCCCACTCCCAACCCTAACTAGCTGCTAACGATCTTCCATGCTCTTACCTAGCAGGCTCTTTCATTGTTACTCTCTGCGAAGAATGTTTTCCAAGCCCTAAGTCTTTGCAGGGTTTTTTTTCCCATTGGTCTAACTTGCTCCAAATGTTTCTTTCCAGCCCTAACCAGGTGTTAACAATGTTCCCAGCTTTTATCTGCTTGGAAACTCTTTCATTGTTACTTTCTGTGAAAAATGTTTTCCAAAATTTAAATCTTTGCAGGATTTTTTCCATTGTTCTACTTGCTCCTAATGTTTCTTTTCAGGTGCCAATGATGTTCCCAGTTCTTACTGGTTTGCAAGCTCTTTCATTGTTACTCTCTCTGAATAAAGTTTTTTAAGCTTTATTGGGGAAGAATATCAGTATCTCTTTTCCACCCTGTTGTTATCCACTGAGGTGGTGAAGGGAAAATGTTGAAATGTTGATTGTGCCATGCACATATATAAGGGATGCAGTGTTGTCATGACTTCAGACACATTTTGTCACTCTGACCAAATCTTCAAATTCAATACTTGCCTCTGATTTTGCCTTTGAGAAAACTGTTAAAACCATTTACTCTTTCCCAGTAAAAACTGTTAAATGAAACAGATTTTTTTTCAGCTTGTGGTTGATATAAAATTATTTGAAGCCATCTGCAGTTTAATTAAACAATATGTGCAATTTAATAATTGGATTATTGTGTGTAAATCTCTCTACATAAGATTCTAGGCAGACAGATGCCAGAAAGGATATTACTTTCATAACTTTTCACGATGGACATTCCCGAGATTTTAATAATATAAATGACTTGGCAAGGTTTCCTAAGAAGTGACCTCCTTCTCTTTAGAAACTTCCCTGACCCAGATTATTTTTACAATATATATATATATATATATTTATTTATAAAATGGCCATTGTTCATCTTTTTAAATATTTTTAAATGGATGATTCAGATGTGTAACCTGAGTGGTTGTCTGGGAATGCTGCAGGAATTTGGATTTATCGGCTTCCCAAATGGTCATTGTACCATTGGTTAATTTAATACATAAAAATATCTTGCTTCAGACAGAATCTAAATTGCTTGAATTTTTGCTTTTGACATAGCAAGGAATTATGTAACACTTCTTTGTATTACTGTGTGGCATAACGTTTATTATTATGCCCATGCAGAAGCCAGCATGTGATACCTTCAATTACTTCTGATGCTCTACAATTACCAGATACCATTAAACAAAATCCAAGAAGACTCCTAACAACCTGGATAATATTCTGCTTTGCAGCCCATTGTAGCAGCCCTATGCCCAAGAAGAAAGAACCAAAAAGGTTCTCTCTTCTCGGGCATACATAAGGGAAGAGGTTCCTTCTTCTCATGATTATAACAAAAAAAATCAGAAAGAGACGAAGTGCTAAGGAGATAAAGCAATAGCAATAGCACTTGGACGTATGCCCAAATGTTGCCTCTATGTTGGTTGCGGCAGGCAGGATTCTCTTGGGTACCATTTGTTGGGGATCAAGGGAAAGGAAGGGTTTTGCCTTCTCTTTCTGCTCAAGATCCCCATGTACAATTGGTGGGCCACTGTGTGACACAGAATGCTGGACTCGATGGGTATTGGCCCAATTCAGCATGGCTCTTCTTATGTTCTTATGTATATCCTGCTTCAAAATGCTTTACAGCCTTTACTAAGCAGTTTACAGAATCAGCTTATTTTGCCCAACAATCTAGGTCCTCATTTTATGGACCACAGAAGGATGAAAGACTGAGTCAACCTTGGACTGGTCAGGATCGAAATGTGGCTGTTTATGTTATAATTGAACCAAAATGTAAGTTAAGTGACTCCGCTAAATTCATTTTTTGAAAATCAGAAGACAGAATGTTCTTCCTTACCTTGTAGGTTTCTTACTTGATCCTTGATGCCTAAAAATTTAAATAGGAGTATAATTATTAGTGTTTGCTGAAAAAACCAACCCCAAAGACTTTAGATGGCTCATCAAAATACAATAGAATTGTCAATAATGAAAAGAAAAATAATCTTGAACAAAATAACAAAATTAGGTTAGGATAGGATAGGATAGGATAGGATGGAATAGAATAGAATAGAATAGAATAGAATAGAATAGAATTCTTTATTGGCCAAATGTGATTGGACACACAAGGAATTTGTCTTTAGGGCATATGCTCTCAGTGTACATAAAAAAAATACCGGTATACACTTGTCAAAAATCATGAGGTACAACACTTAATGATTGTCATGAGGTCAAATAATGAGGAAATAATCAATATTAATAAAAATCTTAAGGATACAAGCAGCATTAAAAAAAATCTTAAGGATACAAGCAAGTTACTGTCATACAGTCATAAGTGGGGGGGGGAGATGAGTGATAGGAACAATGAGAAGACTGATAGCAATAGTAATGCAGCCTTAGTGAATAGTTTGACAGTGTTGAGGGAATTATTTGTTTAGCAGAGTGATGGCATTCAGGAAAAAATTGTTCTTATGTCCAGTTGTCTTGGTGTACATTGCTCTATAGCGTCGTTTTGCGGGTAGGAGTTGAAATAATTTATATCCAGGATGCAAGGGGTGAGTAAATATCAAAATTATAATGTAATGCCAATAATAATTATGCTTGAAAATTCAGGTTTTATGAATGATTGTGTACGATTTTACAAAGTTACAAATAGACTAGAGGTCCAAATTTTCCCTTTTACACTTTCTATGAGTTTTTTTTTCCTTTCTTTTTTTAAAAAATTGTAATATTTTCTACAAGTACTATAGAACAGAAAGAAATTGGCAAAGGGATTTAGACTTTTTAAAAATCCCCATTACATTTTTTTGGTCATCTATCCTTTTCTTCCAGTCATCTAAAAAAGAAAAAAAGACAGTTGTTCAAACTTCAGAGTGGTTAACTTATTTACAGGCTGATTTAATATGTCACAGATGCTTGAGTACTTAAAAAAAGTGATTAAGAAATATACTAATCAAATTGGATTTCTTGTCTAATATGTAGGATATAATGTATTGGATTTATTTTCCTCATTTTAAAATGTTTAATAAAACAGAAAGCAGTGAAGCAGAGAAAATGGGTGGGGTTTTGGAAACGTGGCAATTTAGGAAATGTTCCAACAATATAGCGTTCATTCTATATTCATTTTGACATGAACAATGTAGAATGAGATTCAAACAATTGTTTAAGCCCAGAATTTCCTACAAAGTTCATTGTATGGTTAGTTTGAAGTAGCAGGTGTAACGTGCCTTAGCATTAAGCATATGATCCAGAATCTACTCTGGAACTGCCAAAATATAAACCATCATACAGTAGACTGAAATGTTTGAGTCTCTTTATATATGATTTTGGCCCTTTTCTTTGCAAAGAGCTTTAGATGTGACATTTGCCAGATAAAATAGTTATTCCCAATTTTTTGTCCACTCTTGGGGTGGAGAAGGAGAACATAATACTGGCTTTAACTTAATGGTATGATTGGTAATATTAATAGTAAGATTAATACCCTTTTCAAAGCTAGCCATGTATGGCCAAATTTAGCCTGAATGTGAAAATACTTGAATATATAAGATTTCATGCGGTATTCCTTGTTCACTGGGTTAAATTTCCTCTTTAGTTGAATAATATATAGAAGTGTTTTAAAGTGCTACTTCTTCTAAAGCAGGTCCTTCCATCAATCACCTGTAAAAGAGATCCCTTTTGGTTCCTTATTTTCTTCTTAAAGAGGATCATGCCAAAATCATGCTAGGATTCTGTGCCATGCCATCTAGTAAACCCACATCTTGGCTGCAATTAATGCTTCTCTGCATTTCGGGGAATTGCTAGATGGTTGAATCCAGTGTTTTATTTTGTATAATTTTTGACACCAAATTGACCTTGCTTACCTTTTGAGGTCAGCCAAGGTCAACTATTAGTTTCTGCAAGAAAGAGAGGCCGTACTAATTTAATGGCATAGATTGAAAACAAAGCCACTTCTTGCTAGTACTTGGTTGTCATAGGATAAGCTGTCAAACCCATGAGTCCAACAGCTTTTTATTGTTGCCTCTTCCAAAAGAGTTCATTGTGTAAAAATATTTGTTCTAATCTTTGTCCCTCCACATGTAATAGTTTAGCAGGTTCAGTAAGCGGGCTATGGTTCAGCAACTTCAGCTAAATAGGACTTGCTTGAATTCCAGGTGTACACCCAAGACAATTTATGCTATATTTGTTAAATTTAGAATGCTGGATTCATTAAGCAGCATAAATGAAAACAAAGCAAAAAGTACAGCATTATTAACAATTGTATTTGAGAACTGAATTGCTTGTGTTTTTGGATGAAGATGTTACTGGATGGTTTTCCACAGCATCTGTAGCTGATTAAATGTGTATTTCTAGACACTTTCCTTCTACATCTATGCATTTTAAATAACAGAGAAATATGGTTTATTCCAGCACTAATGGGGAGCCACAGCTTTTTAGATTATAAGGAAGAAAATAGGGAATGATAGAACTGCTTTTGTTGAGACAAGACCAAAGTAGAGGGAGAGATTGTGACTGATCTGATAAAAATAAAAAATGGTAATAGCCCAAAGTATTGCGGTTATAACAAAAGAGAGCTCACTAAATGTATTAAAAAAAACAGCAGCAAAAAGAAGCTGATTTCATTTGATTTGGTCAAATTATCTATCCACCTGCCACATCCGACTCACAACTTTATTGAAGGCTAGCAAAAAAGAAAGTGTAAAGAAAGATTCCTCTTTCTTTTTTGCTAGCCTTCTATAAAGTTGTGAGTCTCAAGCTGACAATGGATACTGTACTAAATGTGCAGTGTAGTTTGATCTTTGCTGATTATGCATTTCACGTTTTTGAAATGAGTACGAACGACTCTTCTTCAAATCGCTACCAGTCATGAATCTCACAGCAGTCATTTCAGACATGCTAAACAATTGATCCAATCTATTCCTCCAAATATCATACAAAATGGAGGAAACAGTTGTGTATATTGCACAGGATAATGTATATTCTCAGTAAATTTCAGGATGGATACATTTTCTTTTCCCTTTAGATGTAAAAGATGTGAAGGCAGATAGAAGAAATGAGAGAAAATTAGTTTTGCTTTCTCTTACTCGTTATACAGAATCTCTGAAGCTCCTCTGACAATGATTAATGATGCACAAATATGTATTGGGGGAAGGAAAATCAGCAATTTTTCATCAGCAATGGAAACACACACACACACCCTATTTTGGCTGATTATGGAGCTATTCAATCTACTTTCCATGATTACAAATTAATGAGGAAAGATTAAACAGTAGTGAATTTCTTGTTATCAATTGTCAGGCCAACCAAATATTGAGGGCAGGTGATCTGGGAAAATACTGAACATTATAAAAAAAAGTGTAAAAGTATTTTATAAGCGACATGACTGTAGAAAAAAGAACTGGATTCAACCATTTATCAATTTCCTAAAGTGCACAGAAGCATTAATTGCAGCCAAAAGGCTTGCAGAATCAGACATTTTAATAACACCATTAAGCAAGCCTATATTTTATTGTTTATATATTTAATATTATTTTCCCCAGAGATTTCTATAAAAGCTTATGCATGTTTCTTGGATATATACAGTAAGCGTTACTGTTTTTAAAGTATGTTTGCTAAATTGAATAGCCCTTCAATATTCAACTTTGTCCCACTATAAAGAAACAATAAATTATAAACAGTGCTAAAAGAACAGGGATATATCCATTTCTGGGATCAGAAGAAAATATGTTTCATAGCATTTTTAACATTTCAAGTCTAGACTATTTCCAATCCTGAACAAATGTAATAATTCAAAAATGGCTTTTGGGCTTTTTTGTATAACCCTTCAGACAGGATAAGAACTTGAGAAACCAGATTTGCAAGTAAAGAAGTCCATCAGATATTGCGTTTTCCTGAAAATAATACATGTTCCCATAATAAGGCCAATCAGGCTTTTTCAGCACATGCTCTGATACAAGCCCCCCGAAAATAAGGACCCATCCCAACTACTTTCCAGGGAAAGGGGGGACAAACCAGGAGCTGTTCCTTTTGTGGTGGGCACTGTTTTGGACAGGGGAAAAAGGGAGAGAGCAAACAAGAGGAGGATGCTTGCACAACCCATGGGCCTGCTCAGCTCCTCTGGGATTTGATTCCAGTGGCATTTTGCTTCTGGTGGGATAAAACAAGGTCCTTCCTGTGAGGAGGTGGCGAGGCAAGGATCAAGGCTTGCCTCCTCTTCCTCACAGGCAGAAGAGTATTTCAAAACTCCACCAGAGACAGAGCCAAGAGGAGCCAATCCAATCCCATGGGGTGTGCACATACCTCGCGCGGGATTCAGCTTCTGCGCATGTGCGGAAACAAAAAAAACCAGTAACTTTTTACCGGAATCACTCCAGTTGCACATGCATGGAGAGAGAGAGAGAGAGAATTTTTTATTTCTTGGAAGAACTAAGAATTAAAGCCCTACATTGCTTAGGGCCAGATCACTTACGGGACAGTCTTCTGCCTCATGTATCCCAGCGGCTGATTAGGTCCCACAGTGTTGACCTTCTCCAGGTCCCATCAGTCAGGCAATGCTGTCTGACGGGGCCTAGGGGAAGAGCCTTCTCTGTAGTGGCTCCGACCCTTTGGAATCATCTCCCTCCAGGGATTCGTACTGCCCCCACCATTCTGGCCTTCCGCAAGGCTTTAAAAACTCACCTTTGCTGGCAGGCTTGGGGGCCGTTAAGTGTTACATCTAGCTCCTGATGATGATTAGAATGTATATGGGATGAATGTGGATGATTGTTTTTAATGAGCTAGGGTTTTAGATCGTATTTTTAAGTTTAGATTTTTTATAAATTCTATTGTTGTACCTTCTATTGTTGTGAGCCACCCTGTGTCTGCAGAGAAGGATGAAATAGAAATTGAATTAATTAATATTAATTAATTAATTAATTAATTTCCAACTTGATAGTTACCGGAAGCTGTGTGCTGCTAATGATTGGAGATGAGTCATTTAATACAGTATCTGGTTAATTGGAACCGCCGCATCATCCACGAATGGTGTGTTTCTATAAAGGCAGAGCTAAATCTTTTGGAAGCTGTTTGCGGTTCAGGATGCTGCAGAAAGGCATGGAAAGACTTCAATAACAAGCATATGGATTTTAGCAGGAGAAATAAATGAAAGGAATCGTTGGCTGGGAAATATATGTATTTGATGGGTCCGCAGCTGCAGTTTTTCTAAAATCCAGCAATTCCCAGAACTTAAAATATTTTCTTTTTCTTTTTTTAGTCACTGAGTAATTAGTAAGGGTCAGTCATGCCTGAGAGCCCAACCAGAAGGAAACCCGGTTGTAGCTTCAGAAACTCAAAAATGTTTGTTAATGTTTAATAGTGTGAATAAATTTTGTCCCTTGGTACCATATCCTATCCACCTGCAGGTCACATATTTGGGGGAGAGGCATATTTCAGCAACCATTTTGTCAGTGTTTTAGATTTTGCATTGGGGGGGGAAGCCACACACACACACAAACATGTTGTGGTCACAAGAGAAAAGGGCAGCTCTTTTCAGTCACTTTTCATTGTTAGCTAAACAATTAATTACTATTTTCATGGCAACTACCATTTGAAAAGTTTTGACATTATGAAAGAAAATGGATTCCCTTTGCTTCACTTGGAAAAGCTCCCAAATTCACACCTGTTCATTTAAAGCCAATGTCAGAATCCTACAGATGGCTGAATTTATAGCCTGTATTTGATTTACTTTACAGAGATGAAGGAGGAGACATTGTTAACAATAGAGTGTGGAGGCAAAAAATATATATTAAATTCTTATATGCTTAAAGGCTATCCCACTTTCCAAGACATCTTTCCACTCTCTCTCTTTCTCAGACTCAACATTCAGAGCCAAACAAAAATTCAAATAGTGGACTTGTCTTCCATTAGCCTGTGCCTCTCTTTGCATAGAGGATACAAGTGTCTCTCTGTCTTGTTCCAAAAGCAGAAGTTATAAGTAGTGTTGGGCGAACTGAACTTGCATAGTTCGGGTTCGTGTTGAACTTTGCAGTGTTCGGCATGCCGAACCCGAACTTTTTTAAAAGGTCGGGTAAAGTTCGGGTCGGGTTTGGGTTCGGCATTCATTTGAACACTGCAAAACGCTGCCACCTGGGAAGAGAGTGGGGAATCCCATCGTGGGATTTCCCACCTCCTTTTGCTTGCGGAGCTGCAAGCAAAAGGAGGTGGGAAATCCCACGAAGGGATTCTGGGGGTGGGGCTTTTACATCACAGAGACTACTTCCTGGCCAGTTGAAACGGGGAGGAAGGAGTCTCCATGATGTCAAAGCCCCACCCCCGGAATCCCATCGTGGGATTCCCCACCTACTTTTGTTTTCAGCTCCGCTGCAGCATCCTTTTCTGTAAAAAATAAAAGGAAGCAAAGGAGGTGGGGAATTCCCCACCTCCTTGTTTATTTTTACAGAAAAGGATGCCACAGCGGCTTACTGCTGCTCGGGTTCGGTGAACTCACTCGAACTTCATGGCAAAGTTCAGGTGAGTTTGCCGAACCCGAACTTCGTTGGGTTTGCCCAACACTAGTTATAAGATAGCGGGAAATTTTTAACCAGTGTTTGTCCCATGTTCCTATCGGTTCTGAGTCTGAGATGACATTTCAACCTACTTAACTTTTTCTTTTGTCCCAGTTAAAAATATAGTTGTCTCTCTTAGTCCAGTGCCCATGTGTTCTTAGGTTAGTTTTATCTTTACTACTCTGCTGCTTCCTAGATGTGTTAGGATTAGAACTGAAGTCCCAGCACAGCTAGAGGTACATAACTACATTGCAGAAAACTGGTCAAACTTCCTTTGGTTTCATATACTACATCAGGGATGTCTAAGGAGATTCCCAGTCATCTAAGATATGGTTGTCACATAGGTGATTTTCAAGAGGCAACTAGACTTACATGTTTTTCTTAAGACATTTAGGTTCTCATCCCAAACGTTTCTTCATCCAAGTTTCTTGAATGAGAAGCAAACATCTTCAAAAGATAGATATTTAGCTACGCAGAATCGAATAAGCTTCTTGAATGAGAAGTGAAACATCTTCAAAGAAGAACCAAGACATTTAACTATGCAGAGCAAAATAAACTTTTTGGATGACAACTGCAACATCTTCAAATAAAAACAAAAAATTTCAGTTACCTCTTGAAAAGCACCTATAGATATTTCAGAGGTGGTGGTTGGAAGATATTGAGGAAATTAGTTTCTAGAGGCCCCAAGAATCAAATCCAAAATTGCTACTAAATTTTATTACTAAACAAAATTTTAGTAGCAATTTTCGACATGATTTTGTTACTATTTTGTTACTAAATTTTGTTACTAAAATTCAGGTGTCATAACTGTTATTAAGATTTCATGGAATAGAAAAACAGGATTTTTTTTTTTAAAAAATTACAGTCAGTTTGGAATATGTAAATAGTACATGCTTTGTGGTAAATGAACAGAGATGGTAAGAAAAATCAAATCAAGCACCGGAATTATTTTCACAACATAAAAGCTTTTACTAACTTTGGAAACATTAATAATAAACCATCAATACTGAACATTTCCAATAGGCTGAAAGACTATTAATATCATAGAAACATAGAAGACTGATGGCAGAAAAAGACCTCATGGTCCATCTAGTCTGCCCTTATACTATTTCCTGTATTTTATCTTAGGATGGATATATGTTTATCCCAGGCATGTTTAAATTCACTTACTGTGGATTTACCAACCACGTCTGCTGGAAGTTTGTTCCAAGGATCTACTACTCTTTCAGTAAAATAATATTTTCTCATATTGCTTTTGATCTTTCCCCCAACTAACTTCAGATTGTGTCCCCTTGTTCTTGTGTTCACTTTCCTATTAAAAACACCTCTCCTGAACCTTATTTAACCCTTTAACATATTTAAATGTTTCGATCATGTCCCCACTTTTCCTTCTGTCCTCCAGACTATACAGATTGAGTACACTAAGTCTTTCCTGATACCTTTTATGCTTAAGTTTTATGATTAAGACCTTCCACCATTCTTGTAGCCCGTCTTTGGACCCATTCAATTTTGTCAATATCTTTTTGTAGGTAAGGTCTCCAGAACTGAACACAGTATTCCAAATATGGTCTCACCAGCGCTCTATATAGCGGGATCACAATCTCCCTCTTCCTGCTATACCTCTAGCTATGCAGCCAAGCATCCTACTTGCTTTCCTACCGCCTGACTGCACTGCTCACCCATTTTGAGACTGTCAGAAATCACTACCCCTAAATCCTTCTCTTCTGAAGTTTTTGCTAATGCAGAACTGCCAATGCAATACTCAGATTGAGGATTCCTTTTCCCCAATCATCATCATGCATGCATGCATGGATCATATACCATAGAGCAGTGATGGCGAACCTTTTTTTGCTCAAGTGCCAAAAGGCTGAATATGCGTGCTATCATTTGTGCCCACAATCATAATGCAATGCCCTTCCCTGTGTATGCGTGCACAACCCCTCAATGCTGTCCCACACTGCACATGTATGCAGGACTCATTGAAGCCCACAAGCTTCCTGTAGGCCTGTTGGGCCATTTTCTGCCCTCCTAAGGCTTCAGTAAAGCATCTGGAGGCTTTCCTGAAGCCTGGGGAAGGTGAAAAAAGGCTCCTCTGCTCTCCGGAAGGCCGAAAATCAGCTGGCCGGTGCACACATGCCCACTGGAGCTGACATAGGGCAACGGCTCAAGTGCCCTCAGATATGGCTTGGTGTGGCACACATGTCATAGATTTGCCATCAGAGCCGTAGAGTAACCTTTAGATTCTACATGAGGCCTGAATATTTATATTTTTACAATTAGAATATAGAAACATAGAAACATAGAAGACTGATGGCAGAAAAAGACCTCATGATCCATCTAGTCTGCCCTTATACTATTTTCTGTTTATCCCAGGCATGTTTAAATTCAGTTACTGTGGATTTACCAATCACGTCTGCTGGAAGTTTGTTCCAAGGATCTACTACTCTCAGTAAAATATAATGGGATTTCTAATTTAATATGTATTTATTTAAGCCTTGCGGACAACATATTTCGCTCTCACTGAATGAAAAATGAAACCATTAAAATAAAGAACTTGAATTAAGATACGATTATGAATAAAATATTATTATAATCAGGGTGTCAAAGGTATATTGTTTCTACAGCTGTAAAACTCATGCTTTTTAATATTATACTTTAATCTATTTCAGTAGCACCTTTTCTTGCCAGACCAAAAGTATGAAAATTATTCAAGCCTTTTATTTATTCATAAGTCAATCTTCGATGAACTCTTGGTTTGAGATTTTGCAAAGTTTATATTCGTATGCATAACTAAACTTATATTCGTATGCATAAAAAATTGATTCCCTGCATATAGTTATATTATATATTTATTAGATTTATATTATAATCTTTACTATTCAAAACGTATCACTGTTGGTTAATTTTACTGTTTGCATGGACAATGAAACATGACAGCTGAATTGCATGTCACAAATTGCATAAGTCTAAATGGGTACATGTCTTTGAAATGACTTTGAAAGAATTCCTTGTTTGGGTGCAGTTTCTTCCTGTTCAGTAGTAACCACATTCCCTGTTCTCTCTGCAGCACCACTCTATGCTTTCTATGTGGTTTATTTTATGTTGTTGGCAGTGCACCATCAAGTCAGCCTACAATTCCCATTAAAAAGCCAACAAATATCAAGCTTTTTCAGAAAAATCTCATACTGACTGATTCTTTATAGCAGTGATTCTAAAGCTTGCCAACTGGATGTTGTGTGGACTTCAACTCCCAGAATTCCCCAGCCGGCAAATTTGTTCACATTTCTTAAAGTTGCCAAGAAAAAATGTAGAGAAAAGCTTTGGTATGAGATTATTTTTTAAAAGCACTGGGACTGGGTTGAAATCTACTTACATTCCCTGCCAATTCAGAAGTATGCATGCCAACCTTACATCTAATTCTTTTAGCCTCTGTACATGTGCAAAAGGCTTTGCGTATGCTCAGAGGGTTAACCAGGAAGTAATGACATCTGGGTGGGTGGGTGGAGTGTCACACTACCACTGCTAAAGTGGGTTAAAATCAGGAAGTAATGACATCTGGGTGGGTGGGCAGAGCCTTGCAATGCTGCTGCTATCAACTTGACAAACCACGCACCGCTGCAGCTACCAGCATGTGCAATTCGGACAGAACTGGGAGGATTTCACCATTGCACCATCACACTCCTACACGAGCTGTTATGGGAGCACCTAAGTACACTCACATTACACCAATCCTCCGTGAGCTGCACTGGCTTCTGGTTAGTCTCCAGATGCATTTCAATGTGTTGGTTATTACATTTAAAGCCCTATATGGCTTAGGACCAGGTGATCTTTGGGACCGCTTCCTACTACATAGCTCCCAATGACCGGTAAGATAGAGTCGGATTCCTTCAGGTTCCATCGACTAAGCAATATCGACTGGTGGGCCCATGGAGGGGGTGGCTTCTCTGTCTCTACCCCGACCCTCTGGACTTCATTGTTCACTGAGATCTGGACTACCTCTACCCTATTGGCCTTCCACAAAACAGTGAAGATTGTGCTCTTCCGGCAGGCCATTGATCTCACCATTATGTCCTTATAAGATCCAACCAGAAATGAATGATGCATATGTTTCTTAATTGTTTTTAATAGATGTTTTTGATGTTTTTGTTATTTACGATGTTTTCATGTTGTGAGCTGACCAGAGTCCTCCGGGAATTGGGCGGCATACAAGTTTAATAAATAAATAAAATAAATATTATTTGGGATCATGGATGCTACATTTTACTCTAGAATTCACTTCCATGATTTCAGTCTGTCATTTTCATTGTCTAAAAGGTAGAATACCTAGAGAATTTATGTGCAGTGCTTATTCTTGTAGTGATGGGTGTGGCCTCCCAGAACCAAACAGATTGCTTTTCTAACAACAACCGATAACAATAAAACTGTGGTGTTGTACAAAGCCATGACTGATTCTGGAGCAGGTTTATTAGTGGAATTAGTCTAACCTTCCAATTTCCAATGTTACTGGAATTTTGAAAACAATAAATTGATAAATCTTTTATTTTTAAAAAAATACTGATTGTTCTATTACAATAATTTAAATAATATTCTGATAAGGTGTCTTTATCTGTCTTATTCCTCTCCCTTTTTAATTGCCACTCATTCTCTGAACTCCTGTGCAAATAATTCATCTTAAATGCTTCTATTTCCTCTTAAGACAAGACAACTTCAGTGTCTGTATCCAACTACTAAATCTTGGAAGTCAGGTTGTCTAGGTATGCAACTGTCTTTTTTCTATGTCATTACGTTTCCAAATAATAAATTATAACAACCTGGCAATCTGGTTACTTCATTTGGATGAAATCGTTCGTAGCAAAGTACAAGTTTAAGAAAACATCCAACTTTTCTAGCATTCCAAGTTGGATGGTTCCAATCAACTTGCTGAAATTCCTCCAACTTCCACCAGAAGTACTATTGTTTTCACAGCTAGAGAGGAAAGAGGATATAGTTTGGAAGTTTTTATTGTGGATAACTGAATGGTTGCTTCTTTCTGAGTTAGCAGAGATTCTAGAAGGCACGTAAGGAAGTCACATTCCAGAGTACAAACCTCACAAGTGAGAGATCAGGAGGAGCTAATATAAGGTTGGTGAGAAAGTCTCTAACAATTTTTAATCAATAATGTGTTCTTGAATAACCTGAAATATTAAAAAGGAACAAAAATAAATAAAGAGCACTTAGACTTATCTTCTTATATACTGTTTCACACAGTGCTTTACAATATGGTTTACAATGTCACTATATTGCTCCCAACAACCTGGCTCTTCATTTTACCAACCTTGGAAGGATGGAAAGCTGAGTCAAACTTAATCCGATCCATATTGAACTGCTGGCAGTCAGCAGAGTTAACCTGTAATACTGCATTCTAACCGTTGCGCCACCACAGCTCTTCTATAATAAAAGACTTCTGTTGGTGGGTTCCTTAAGACATAACAATGAAATTGAATGGACATGGGTGTTGGAAATTTTAGGAAAGAAATTGAGAAACTAGAGGCGCAACTGATCTTTTAATTTATTCTTTCAGTTCATAGAAGATGCTTGGAAAGAGAAAAAAAAGAATACTGTAGTACAAGTGAATGATTGGGTTTGCATATAACACTGAGGGGAGAATTCTCAGGGATCATAGTTTAACTTGCTTAAAGTGGGCTGTTAGCATCTTACAGCAATAGTAAAATACATTTGGCCAAATACTACTGAACCTGATCAGAAAGGCTTAAAAACAGATTTGGTAAAAGCAAGGAATTCTTCAATAAACCCAGCAATTTTACAACTACCCTCATCTTCAAATGCAAATGCAAAATTGAGTTAAGTACAACAACAACAACAAAAATGTAATCACATATGCAGATTCGGTGTTTTCAGAGTCCAGACATGGATTAGATACATAGCAAAAATGATTTAAGGAGGATAGGAATTTACTATGGTTGAAGTACACGTTGTTTGCTAGAAGCATGAAATGTGATCTTGGGAAACAAAGGACATTAAGAAAGATTATAGAATTTGAAACACTTACATAGAATTAAAGCCACCTTTTACAATGCATATATAAACCGGTATTAACATATGAATTGGAATCAGAACAAGTAAACATTTGCACGATAAAGGAGATGCAAAATTTCAAAGGTACAATAAAGTTATAACGGTGGGAGCTATTATGGGGGGGGGGGAAGTAATTGTGTAAGAATTTTTCTCCAACTTCTTACTCAAGGGAATAAAATATATAAAATATAAAATGTTTTATGGACGGTACATAATTCCATTAATATATGTATGTATATATGTATGTATGTATGGGGGGGGGGAGTATTTCTGTTGAATCACCTGGTATACCCAAATATGGGAGGGACTTTACTGCTTCCTTTTGGCCCCTCATATCCAAGGCAGTTAATTTTTTATAACTGACAAGCCATATCCCTGGTGGGTTGCTTGGAACAGGGCTTTGGTCACGCTGATGGATGACCTCTGGTGAGCCCAGGATGGAGGTAATTCCTCTATCTTAGTGCTTCTTGACTTGTCAGTGGTTTTTGATACCATTGACCATGGTATCTTTCTGTGACGACTAGGGGAGTTGGGGGTGGGAGGCATCATGTTGCGGTGGTTTTCCTCCTATCTCTCTGGTTGGTCACAATTGGTGTTGGTAGGGCAGAGGTTGACTTCTAGGCCCCTCCTCTATGGGGTGCCACAGGTTCAGTTCTTTATCCTCTCCTATTTAACATCTACATGAAACCACTGGGTGAGATCATCCCACGGCAAGGTGTGATGTACCAGCAATATGCTGATGATACCCAGCTGTACATCTCCACCCCTTGTCAGTTCAGTGAAGTGGTAGATGTGATGTGCCAGTGCCTGGAGGCTGTGAGTGTCTGGATGGGAATTAAGAGGCTCAAGCTTAACCCCGACAAGACTGAGTGGCTGTGGGTACTGTCCCCGAAGGACTATACCAAGTATCTGTCCTTGGTTTTGGGAGGGGAAAAGCTTGTACCAAGGAAGAGTTATATGTTTTTTCTGTTGAACCACCAGCTGAGAAGAGGAAGACCAGTAGTCTAGAGGTTAAGCTACTGCCTTCCAGTTAGACTCCCCAGGTTCAAATCCCGCTAAGGGTATGGCTAGCTGATGAGAGCAAAATAGCTTGAAATAGATCTATACTAGTTGCCCTTCCTTTTTGTTATCAGCAAAAAATATGTTACAACCCTACACCCCCACAGCCAATATGTGTATGTGAGAGAGCCTGCCTGCCTGCCTGCCTGCCTCTCTATCTATCTATCTATCTATCTATCTATCTATCTATCTATCTATCTATCTATCATCGTCTGTCTGTCTATCTATCATCGTCTGTCTGTCTGTCTGTCTGTCTGTCTGTCTATCTATCTATCTATCTATCTATCTATCTATCTATCTATCTATCTATCTATCTTTCTATCTATCTATCTATCTATCATCGTCTATCTATCATCGTCTGTCTGTCTATATCTATCTATCTATCTATCTATCTATCTATCTATCTATCTATCTATCTATCTATCTATCATCTATCTATTTTATCTATCTGCAATGTTTCTCCAAAAGTATGACATGCCCTGAAAATAAGATCAAGCCTGACTTTTGGGGTGATTGTAAATATATGCCCTCCCCTGAAAAAAAAAGTCCCAATGAAGGGTGGGCATGGCCAGCACAGGAGGTAGCTCTTCCCTTCCCTGGTCAGCTAATGGCAGCTGGGCCCCTTAATTGTGACATGTGGATCAGCTGAGCTGATGGGGAGCTGCCTCTCTGTTCTATCACTCCCCAGTGTTCTTGGCATTTTGCCCACCTCCCATCCATGCATTCCTCTTTCCTGCAAACCTCTGCCCCACTTGCAAGAGAGCAACTGCCTGGCACCTCTTGGCACATAGTGCCCACCCAATGGACAACCCTACTCTGGCCTGGCAGAGTGTCACTCACTGACCAAGCAGTAAGAGATCGGTTGGGCCAGCCGCCAATTGCCGAGTCTTCTAGGAGCTGGGGCAGAGAATCTTCTGGCAGTGGCCACTTTGAGAGCATGCTTCCCACTCTCTGGTTCCAGCTCCATGTAGCACTGCGGCTCCATTCAGCCTTTTCTGTTTCTCTGTCCAGGTTGCTGTTGTGGTTGGCTCTGGCCCAGCTCCTGCCCCAGGGAATGTGGAGGTGGATGCAGGGGAAAATTCAACATGTCACAGGCCTGTGTTATTGCCGACAGAATCAGTTCAGACGAAGAAGAAGGTGGGAGTGACTCGGCAGAGGAGGGCTTGGCACACAGCCCAGGCAGTCACTCTCCCTTATCTTCCATTGATTCAGATGATGACATTTTGGACCCACGCAAGCACAGAATTATGCGTAGAAGAGACCAAATAAGAACATATTACAGGAAATAAGGGAGGCCACTTGTGTTTGGGTGAGGCTCCAGTAATTAGGGCTGCTGCTATAAATAGCAGCATGTGGGTTTGGCCGTTGTGGAAGAATATCTGATCGGAGTTCATCAGGAATCTTGTGTTGCAGGACTTTGTTGCTTTTTCACGCCTTTGAAACCAAAGCAGAGCAACGTGTGTGTGTGTGTCTCACTTTGTTGGAAGAAGAAGGGGTATGAAGTTTCTTCACAGCTGCTAGCTAAGTACTTAATGACTGCTTAAGGGAAATTGTACAGACTACCCGGTGGTTTTGGAAAGAGTGCTCTTTGCAATACAAAAAGAGTGCTTTGTTTATTTTGAATTTTGTGATAAAGAACATTGTTTTGAATTTTCAAATGTGTGTGTCTGAAATTTGTACCCTTGAATTTTTGGGAGGCTTCTACCAGACAGCATGGCAGAACAGTTGCCAAAATACATTGCAGCAGGTGGCGGGCCTGACCAGCCTCTTATCCGCTTCCAACAGCTTCCAGCCAGGGCTTACATCTTGCGCCTTGGCCTGGCCCAGCCCATCCCCCATCCCACCTGCCACCCCCAAATTGTATCTCACAATGAGTCGCAGATCTTACTGGAGACTAGCAACTCCATCACATCTCTTGGCTGGTCTCTGCAGGGAAACACCTTGCATGGTAAAGAAAAACTGAACTCGCAAGAAGTTTTTCTTTACCATGTAAGGTGTTTCCATTCGCAGACTGGCCAAGACATGCGACAGAGCTGCCAGTCTCCATAAGATGCATGTCTTATGGCCCATCCTGATCTATCTACCACCTTACCTGTCAATCTGAAATTGCACCCCACCACGAGACATGAATCTCAAAAATACTTCCCGAAAATACTTCAAAAGAAAAGGATTTAGGGATAGTGATTTCTGACAGTCTCAAAATGGGTGAACAGTGCAGTCAGGCGGTAAGGAAAGCAAGTAGGATGCTTGGCTGCATAGCTAGAGGTATAACAAGCAGGAAGAGGGAGATTGTGATCCCGCTGTATAGAGCGCTGGTGAGACCACATTTGGAATAGTGTGTTCAGTTCTGGAGACCTCACCTACAAAAAGATATTGACAAAATTGAACGGGTCCAAAGACGGGCCACAAGAATGGTGGAAGGTCTTAAGTATAAAACGTATCAGGAAAGACTTAATGAACTCAATCTGTATAGTCTGAAGGACAGAAGGAAAAGGGGGGACATGATCGAAACATTTAAATATATTAAAGGGTTAAATAAGGTTCAGGAGGGAAGTGTTTTTTAATAGGAAAGTGAACACAAGAACAAGGGGACACAATCTGAAGTTAGTTGGGGGAAAGATCAAAAGCAACATGAGAAAATATTATTTTACTGAAAGAGTAGTAGATCCTTGGAACAAACTTCCAGCAGACGTGGTAGATAAATCCACAGTAACTGAATTTAAACATGCCTGGGATAAACATATATCCATCCTAAGATAAAATACAGAAAATAGTATAAGGGCAGACTAGATGGACCATGAGGTCTTTTTCTGCCGTCAGACTTCTATGTTTCTATGTTTCTAATCTTCCCCGAGACTTGCAGCTCCGTGCCATTCCTTGCCATTGTGTCAGGAAATAGTATAAGGGCAGACTAGATTATTATTATTATTTATTATTTATTAGATTTGTATGCCGCCCCTCTCTGAAGACTCGGAGATGGACCATGAGGTCTTTTTCTGTCGTCAATCTTCTATGTTTCTATGTGTCCAGGAACACAGGTTGGGTTTACAGATTTGAGAAATTTGATTGAACTCACGGGAAGTTTTTTTTACAACATGTATCTCTGGACACAATGGCAAGGAATATGACAGAGCTGAAAAGGTAAGACGCGTGTCTTGCTGTGACAGTATGATGAAGCTCACAGCGGTGCTGCAGTTCATGTGTGCAATGGCACAATAATGTATATGTGTAGATGTTGGAAATATCATAATAAAAAGGAACATTTTATCATATGTGGTGGTTAAGTTTAAAAAAACCTCAAAAGGATTGGAAAGAAATACATAGCATAATAAAAAAAATCTAAAAATAAATTTCGCATTGAAACCTCAAACATTTTTCTATGAGAAATTGTTCCAGAACATATAAACAAGAAACACCACAAGTTATTAAGCTATATTGTACATTGATGGCTGCAAGGATAAATCTGGCACAGAGTTGGAAAATAGGCATTTTGCTGATGATACCAGTTTGGGAAACTAAACCTGGGAAAAATCCAGTAATAGTGAAGCTAATATTATATAGTCACACACAGAAATTTAACCAAATTCAAGTAAGAATGGCAGCTTCATGTGTCAAATATTACACAATGTGGAAACCTTAAATATATTTGTTGCAGTCAACAATCACAATGCAATGAGGAGGGGGGGGGGGATATAATTTTCAACCAAGTCATTTCTTAATAATGTTTTATTAATTTTGCATTTCTTCTTTTTTGTATATTAATAGTCATATATATATATATTGTATAGTAATAGATAAACCTTACACTAATACAAATAATCACAGCAGACAGGAGTGAGATCTATCTATAACCCTTTCAGTAGAAGGCTATACAAACGATCAAACTAATATGCTACAAGGAGTAATGGCTAAACTTATTAGATCCTAGGGAGCCTGTCAGTATAGATTTATAAGAGGACATGAGCAAGAATATGTTCTTATGTTCAAGCCTTGTTTGTGAACTTTTTTAAAAAAAAACTAATGTCTGCTTTACTCTGTCATCTTGTATCATGTCAAGGTGAATTGGTGGACAATTGATGGATATTTCTTTGGTAGTACATTATTTGTTCCTTGCAAGTTGATGAATTATTTCGTACATGTCAGGAATGATATTGAAGTGTATCTGTCCAAGTGGTTCAATTATTATTATTTAGCCTTCATCTCTGGAGAGACCAGTTTATTAAGCTGCTAAAACTGCAATACCACAGTAAGGGACAAGGTACAATTCATTCAGTTACTGAAGCTTGTCTCGTTCTAGTTTTGGCAATGCTTTGTACTAAAGCTAAGTATCTAAAATTCATAACCTCTGGTGATTTCAAAGAGGCCAAAATGACCAAGTTGCCAATTTTAAGTTTAATGATGTTGAAAGTTTTCCAGCACAGCAAATATAAAATGGAAACAGTAGACCAGGAAAAAGAGGGGCAGGGGGGGAAACAGTGGATTTTATTGAACATTTCTAGAAGGAAATGATTCTTCTTTTCATATAATTATTTTTACTCTATAACAGTTTAATTTACTTCAGGTAAGGCTAACAAAAACAAAGAGTAGCTATGGATGAAAAATTACCTAATGTTATATTTAGAAACTGGGAAAACTGTTCTTAGGATTGGTATTGTGTCTACTTACTTTGATTCATTATGAATTTATTGTTTTGTTTTTAATAGTACAGTGATACCTCGTCTTACAAACGCCTCGTCATACAAACTTTTTGAGATACAAACCCGGGGTTTAAGATTTTTTTGCCTCTTCTTACAAACTATTTTCACCTTACAAACCCACCACCGCCGCTGGGATGCCCCGCCTCTGGACTTCCGTTGCCAGCGAAGCTCCCGTTTTTCTGCTGCTGGGATTCCCCTGAGGCTCCCCTCCATGGGAAACCCCACCTCTGGACCTCTATGTTTTTGTGATGCTGCAGGGGAATCCCAGCAGGGGAATCCCAGCAGCGCAAAAACGGGAGCGTCGCTGGCAACGGAAGTCCGGAGGTGGGGTTTCCCAGCGAGAGGAGCCTCAGTGAAATTGCAGCATCGCAAAAACAGAGGTCCGGAGGTGGAGTTTCAAGGACTTGGTGTTTTTGCGATGCTGCGATTTCACTGATGCTCCACAGAGGTCCAGAGGTGGGGTTTCCCATGGAGGGGAGCCTCAGGGAAATCCCAGCAGTGCAAAAACAGGCGCTTCAGCTGGCAAAAGAGGTGAATTTTGGGCTTGTACACATTAATCGCTTTTCCATTGATTCCTATGGGAAACATTGTTTCATCTTACAAACTTTTCACCTTAAGAACCTCATCCCGGAACCAATTAAGTTTGTAAGACAAGGTATCACTGTATATACTTATTTTGCTGCAGGTACCTAGAGTCATTTGATAAGGCAGTACGCACACAATATAATCAATGTAGGAATGAATAAATTCGTCTTCAGATATTTATTATATGGCCTTTTGATTTTGGATTCTGCTGGAATCATCAGCACCTTTGCCCTTTGGCATTCTTGCCTCTGACATAATGATATTCCTAGCCTAAATCAAAAAGTCCTTCTATCTTCAGATTTCCAAGATCAACTTTATTTTTTTATTAGATAAAGTCAAAATTGTGCAAAACAATGACACATACATCTGGAAAAATTAAAGGAAAAAAATTGCCATAGGAATTAAAAAGAAAGTGTAGACGAGCCACTACTGGGACAAATTCAGAGATTTATTAACTCCAAAAGGGTTCTCTTTTGAGAAGATAGAAATAACTAATCCAGACTTCATGGAATGGTTGGGGGGGGGGGCAAGTTTGCCTTGAAAGGACTGCAAAGCTTTCCATTTGGAAAAGAATCTTGGCTAAGCTAACTCATTTCCCTTCCAACGAAAAGAATGGCAGCTCCTTTCTCACATCTTTACTTTGCTTTTTAATACTGGAGGAATATATTGTAAACGGGAGCTGCCAACTAGGCTGAGGTTCTTGCAGCGCCCTCCAGAGATCCCTAACTTGACAAATCCCATTCTTCAGTTGGCACCAAGGTATTTGTTTTCATTCAAAGGTTTTCCTTTTTTTTCTGTTTGACACCCCCCTTTTCCCCATTCCTCCTCCTTTCTGAAGCCAAAAATAATAAGAAGGAAATGCAACACTTTTTTTTTTTGTGGAAGATATTTCATTTTTATTTTACAGTGCTACTCACAAGATTGCACCACCCACCCAAATGTTTAGGTTGTTCTCAGGGAAAGTACATATCAAGATTTCAAGAAAGAGTTCTTCAGATTTTAAGGCACAGACCACAAAACCTCCAAGACCATCTTCTCCTGCACGAATCCCAGCATCCAGTCAGGTCCCACAGAGTTGATCTCCTCAGGGTCCCATTAGCCAGACAATGTTGGTTGGCAGGACCTAGAGGAAGAGCCTTCTCTGTGGGGGGCCCAGCTCTCTGGAATCATCTGCCCCCAGAGATTCACACTGCCCCCACCCTCCTTGCCTTCCAAACAAGTTTAAAGACTCATCTTTGTCGCCAGGCCTGGGGTCATTAGATCTTTCCCCCTGACCAATGAGTGTTTTTAGTGTGTTTTATGGAGGGAATGATAATGAATGTTTCAAATTATTTTAGGATTTTTAGGGTTTTTTAATTATATTAATTGGATTACATGTACTACTATGTTTTGATATATGTTGTGAGCCACCCCGAGTCCTCGGAGAGGGGCGGCATACAAATGCAATTAATAAATAATAAATTAATAATAAATAAATAAAATGTCTAGATCAGGGCTATCCAGTCTTGGCAACTTAGGACCTGTGATCTCAAAGGTGCCTTTCAAAGAGTTAAATGGACTTCCTTTGCTTTTCCTTAAAGATATTTTGCTTCTTATCCAAGACGCTTCTTCAGAACTTCATCCAAAGAAAGTCCAGTTGCCTCTTGAAAAAGCACCTTTGAGACAACCATGAAGAGCCAACTTTGCCTACCTCTGAGTTAGGGTTCCTAACTGAGCTTTCCTCAAATAATAAAGATAAATAATAAAGAGAGTTTCTAAGATGGCGATCCGGGTAGATGCTTAGGTCTTATCGCTAGTCCTAACGCTAGGTCAAAATAGGTTAAAAATAGGAAATAAGCTAAAAAAATTCTCCAATTTATAACAGGATAAAATCAGGATAATAGCTAGTGAATTAGGTCAAATTTATCTAAAAGGAATAGAGCTTTCCGAGCAAAAGCTACATCAACAACCCAAGAGGAGCAGCAAAGCAACCGATAAAAAATCTCGGACTACAAAGCTACAAGACACCAAACAGAGAGGGAGAGATAAGATCCAACTGGAGGGAGGGAGAAGCTTTAGTGAAGCGCAGTCATTTCACCAGCCCCTGCGATGATCTGGATGACTGAGAATCTCCATAGAAATTTAGGACCTGTGGACTCCAATTCCCCAAGTTCACTAGCAGCTGGCAATGCTATATTTTATTTGTTAAATGTATACAGATTGTCATTGTTCAGTGATAGATAAAATCCATATGACATTGTGCTTTCATCAACTCCTCTTCCTTAAAATAGTTCCTGTAATCCAATGATTTAATTCCGTTTTTGACAAGGTGAGTGTCAAAACGAATGAGTAAGATAATGTCCACCTTCATTTCATAGTCAGAGTCCGTTGTTTTAGGTTTTTGAAACTTACTTTAAGAATGGCAATAGAATGGATTCCTTCTGGCCTTCATCACACCATAAGGTATCAGTCTATGTTGACCCTCACAACTTGGCAATTATCACTGATGATTGTTTTCATTGGGATCTTGAATGCTCTTTTGGAAATCTTAGCCTGCTTGGATACCATTGATCATGGTATGCTGTTGGACTACCTGGGAGGACTCAGAAAGGAATTTGTTTTACCATGCTTCTGGGGCAAGTGATTCCATTCAGTAGTGGTAGACAAAGAGATGTGAACTAAAGATAGTTTCTTATAGAGTACCCCAGTTTTCAAGTCTCTTCTCCCTGATATTTAACATCTATGAAAAGCTGTGAGAGAGATTCAATTCACTATACTCAATTACACATAAGTTCATTTTAAATGAATGAATGAATGAATGAATGAATGAATGAATGAATCAATCAATCAATCAATCAATCAGAATAGAGCTGGAAGGGACTTTGGAGGTTTTCTAGTCTAACCCCTTGCTCAAACAGGAGACCCTATACCATTTCAGAAAAGTAGCCTCCAATGATGAAAAAGACCTCCAGTGTTGAAGTACCCACAACTTCTGGAGGCAAGCTGTTCCACTGGTTAATGGCTTTCACTGTTAGGAAGTTTCTCCTTAATTCCAAGTTGTTTCTCTCCTTGGTCAGTTTCCATCCATTATCCCTCATCTTGCCTTTGGATAAGTTGACCTTCTCTTCTTTGTGGCAGCCCCTCCAATACTGGAACTCAGCCATTCACTGTCATCCTGTGCCATGCCAGAGATATGATAGAAGTCTTGACTCACTACCAAATAGTTATGAGAGTCTGGATGAGGAGAGATGAACTGAAGGTGAGTTCTAGGAAATCAGAGTGGCTGGTTGTTGTTTTTTTCCAGAAGTAATCCTTCTCTCTGTTCTGCCGGGCTCTCTGGTAGGAGCTTCCCGAAAATTCAAGCGTACAAATTTCAGACACACACACATTTGAAAATTCAAAACAATGTTCTTTATCCCAAAATTCAAAATAAACTAAGCACTCTTTTTGTATTGCAAAGCTGGTCTGTACAATTAACCTTAAGCAGTCATTAAGTACTTAGCTAGCAGCTGTGAAGAAACTTCACACCCCTTCTTCTTCCAACGAAGTGAGACACACACACATACACACGCACACGTTGCTCTGCTTTGTTTTCAAAGGCGTGAAAAATCAACAAGCAAAGTCCAGAAACCAGCAACCCAGGATTCCTGACGAACTGCGATCAGATACTCTTGCACAATGGCCATTTTATTGGATTTGTATGCCGCCCCTCTCCGTAGACTCGGGGCGGCTAACAACATTAATAAAAACAACGTGCGACAATCCAATACTAAAAAGCTAAAAACCCTTATTTTAAAAACCAATCATACATACAAACGTACCATACATAAATTGTGGAAGCCGAGGGGAAAGAATATCTTAATTCCCCCATGCCTGACTACACAGGTGGGTTTTAAGAAGCTTGCGAAAGGCAAGAAGGGTGGGAGCTATTCTAATCTCTGGGGGGAGTTGGTTCCAGAGGGCCGGGGCTGCCACAGAGAAGGCTCTTCCCCTGGGTCCCGCCAAACGACATTGTTTAGTTGACGGAACCCGGAGAAGGCCAACTCTGTGGGACCTAATTGGTCGCTGGGATTCGTGCGGCAGAAGGCAGTCCCGGAGATAACCTGGTCCGATGCCATGAAGGGCTTTATAGGTCATAACCAACACTTTGAATTGTGACCGGAAACTGATCGGCAATCAATGCAGACTGCGGAGTGTTGGTGTGACATGGGCATATTTGGGAAAGCCCATGACTGCTCTCACAGCTGCATTCTGCACAATCTGAAGTTTCCGAACACTTTTCAAAGGTAGCCCCATGTAGAGAGCGTTACAGTAGTCGAGCCTCGAGGTGATGAGGGCATGAGTGACTGTGAGCAGTGACTCCCGATCCAAATAGGGCCGCAACTGGTGCACCAGGCGAACGTGGGCAAACGCCCCCCTCACCACAGCTGAAAGATGTTTCTCTAATGTGAGCTGTGGATCGAGGAGGATCCTCTCTGAGGGGGTTAATAATCCCCCCCCCAGGGTAATGGATGGACAGATGGAATTGTCCTTGGGAGGCAAAACCCACAGCCACTCCGTCTTATCAGGGTTGAGTTTGAGTCTGTTGACACCCATCCAGGCCCCAACAGCCTCCAGGCACCAGCACATCACTTCCACTGCTTCACTGACTGGACAAGGGGTGGAGATGTAAAGCTGGGTATCATCTGCATATTGATGATACCTCACCCCATGCCCTTGGATGATCTCACCCAGCGGTTTCATGTAGATATTAAATAGCAGGGGGGAGAGGACCGACCCCTGAGGCACCCCACAAGGGAGCAACCTAGAAGACGACCTCTGACCCCCCACTAACACCAACTACGACTGACCAGAGAGGTAGGAGGAGAACCACCGAAGAACAATGCCTCCCACCCCCAACCCCCCCAGCCGGCGCAGAAGGATACCATGGTCGATGGTATCGAAAGCCGCTGAGAGGTCAAGGAGCACCAGGACAGAAGATAAACCCCTGTCCCGGGCCCACCAGATATCATCCATCAGAGCGACCAAAGCAGTTTCCGTGCTGTAGCCGGGCCTGAATCCTGACTGCTGAGGACCTAGATAATTGGCTTCTTCCAAGGACCATTGGAGTTGGAGCACCACCACCTTCTCAACAACCTTCCCCATAAAGGGAAGGTTGGAGACTGGATGGTAGTTGTTAAGAATGGCTGGGTCCAGGGAAGGCTTCTTGAGGAGGGGGAGCACAAGTGCTTCTTTTAGGGATCCGGAAAGGACCCCCTCCCCAGAGAAGCATTGACAATCTCCTGGACCCAGCTCCGTGTCACCTCCCTGCTGGCTGAAACCAGCCAGGAGGGACATGGATCCAGCAAACAGGTGGCATAACTCATAGCTCCAATGGCCTTGTCCACTTCATCAGGTGTCACCAGATCAAACTCTTCCCAGACAGGTGGCCAAGTACGGGCCCCAGTCACCTCGACTGAATCATTATCAGTCGACTCTGTTTCCCAATTGGAGTCGAGGTCCGCCCGGATCTGAGCGATTTTATCAGCGAAAAACGTGTTAAAATCCTCGGCACTACTCTGTAAGGGCTCCCCAACTCCCCCCTGGTTAAGAAGGGAGCAGGCCACCCTAAACAGAGTGACCGGGCGGGATTCCACTGATGCAATCAAGGTGGCATGATACGTGCATCTTGCCGCCTTGAGCGCCACTTTGTAAGTCTTAATGTGAGCTCTTACAAGTGTTCAATTGGATTCAGACTTACTCTTCCTCCATCGCTTCTCTAGACGTTTCTTCTGGCGTTTCAACTCCCGGAGCTCCTCATTGAACCATGGGGCTCTACGGGGTCTAGCGCCACGGAGAGGTCGCAAGGGCGCAATTAGGTCAAGAGCCTCCGCTGCAGCCTTGTTCCAGGCCTCAGCCAGAGACTCTGCCGAGTTGTGGACGAGTGTATCTGGATATTTATAGCAGCAGCCCTAATTACTGGAGCCCCACCCAACCACAGGTGGCCTCATTTTCTCTTGTAATAATCCTTTAGTTGTTGACTCCTATGCATCACTCTATGCATGTGTGGATGTGTCATTAATTCTTGTTCAAAATCCAAAGATGATACAGATGATTGATCTCCTCCTGGGCTGTCTGCCAAACTCCCCTCTTCCCTGTCACTCAGGCCACCTTGGTCAGAGGAGGCTTCATCGTCAGATTCCATTGGGAGCAAAACAGGCCTGCAGCATGTGGATGTCTCCCCCACATCCACCTGCACATTCCTTGGGGCAGGAGCTGGGCCAGAGCTAACCACAACACTCTCTATCTGCTCCACTAATAAATTTGGATAAGATAGCACTATCCCTGAAGAAAGTCCATGGTGTGGGAGTTCTCAGGGACTCATGATGATTGCTAGACAGGTAGGTAAAAGCTGTGGTCTGTTTGCCTGCTCAGCCCTTGTGGGAACAAGAGGCCCTAATGATAATAAATCATGTTCCTATCAACTGTCCGGCAATTACTTTAGATGTCCTTTACAAAAGCTGCTTGCAAGTCTAGTGCAAAATGTACACTGCTCAAAAAAATAAAAGGAACACTCAAATAACACACCCTAGATCTGAATGAATGAGATATTCTCATTGAATACTTTGTTCTGTACAAAGTTGAATGTGTAAAGCAGCATGTGAAATTGATTGTCAATCAGTGTTGCTTCCTAAGTGGACAGTTTGATTCCACAGAAGTTTGATTAGAGTTATATTGTGTTGTTTAAGTGTTCCCTTTATTTTTCTTTTGAGCAGTATACTAATACACACATTGGTAGGTGTTCTGTGCATGGCCCCTCAGAGCAAAACCACCAACCCCAAAGTCCACTCTTTTATGGTAAAATCACACCCTTTGTTGGTAAAAGCAGCACAAAACAAATAGCAGATTGAATGGCAAGAAAAATGGAGTAATTTCTCTCTTCCAAATGACCTATAAACAGTTATTTCTCTCTTCAAGATGAACCATCAAAGCACCAACTCGGCCTAATGGCATTCCTGGGTGATAAGAGAGGCAATTTATCATTCAATAGCATGAAACAACTCACCGGAATCTAAGAGAAACATCATCTGGCAAAGAATGTCTTTTAGCAAGGCAGAAATTGTCTTTCCTAACCCTTTTCAGGCAACTCCCACCTCGAACACCTCTTCCATGAATGGCGTTGAAACCCCAGACCCAATTACCCCAAATCCTTTGCTTTTATCGTGAATGGAAGTGACATCACACCTGAAAGAGGTAAAGCTATAAGCTTATTTCCTTTTACTATGCAAGTTCTCGTGCCTTCTCAGGAATCTAGTATATCTAGCATCTAATCACGGATTGTCCATTCTAATGTCTTCTTCATCCTACAACTGGGACCACTCGCCCATTGTTATATCAGCCTCCTCTGGTGGCTCCTCGGGTTCGCTCAGGTCACTTTCCCTCTCACTCTCATTCTCTGCATCAGCTGGCAACCCTACTGGCCCAGGGTATCCAGAGGGACCTGGCTCAGCTTCCTTAAAATCTGACATGACCAGAAGTGGACAAGGAATACTCACAACAATAGGTGGGAGAAAATATATAAATTTTTCACACCAGCAAGGCTAGTGCGTCACTGTTTGCTGATTGGCTTCTAAATAAAAATCAAAGTGCTGCTTTTTGACTATAAAGCCCATCGTTGCTTAGTGCTGCAGTGATTAAGACCATCTTTATTTAGTAGAACCTACCCATCCATCTATCAAATCTAGGGTTGTGGGGAACAGGCAAGAAGTTGTTTTTCAATGATGTTTTTCATCTCTCTGGAACTTCTTGCCCTTAGAAGTCCATCTGGCACCTATTAATGAAGGCAGTGAATACTGAGCTACTTAGTAGGGTTTAAAATTCTTTTCAAAAACTGGTTGGTTGCTTCATCTACTGCTTTTGAATTTAGCTGAACTATCAGGAGTCTGTTGGAGCACGTTGATCTACGCCAATGTTTCTGAACTTTGGCATCTTTAAGATGGGTGGATGTAAACTATAATAATTCCTCAACCAGCATGCTGGTTGGGAAATTCTGGGAATTGATGTTCATCCATCTTAAAATCGCTGAGGTTGAGAAATATGGCTCCAAGTGATCAGTTTTCACAAATTCACTTTTACAGGTGGGTCTCCTTGATTCATGTCCTGAACTTTCTGTGATACTATTCTGTAAGTACAGTAAGCTCCTTTTCCTCCAAACCCTTTCGTTTTCCTTGACAAAACACTTCTGAAATGCAGAATAAATATTAGCCAACTAACTCACATGTTTGTATTTTTGATGAGAGAAATGTACAGTAATGACATATATTTTCAAAGGGGCTTCGTTAATCACTGTTGTATGAAAATGTAAATTCAACCCTGCAATTAACTCAAGTGTTTTGAGGTAAAGGTCGTTCATTCTGAGGCAAAGTGAAATAGCTGGGCAAACTGAAAACACAGATAAAGGTCTTCTCAATTATCACCGCCTGGATTTCCATAGATTAGGACATTCCTCATGACAATTTTTTGCAATGTAAGAATTTCTTTCCTAAGAAATTCAAGGCCAGATGAAGCACATTTCTGTGGTAGCTAGAAGATAATCCCTTGATCTCTTTGGCAAGTATGTGCACATAGATCGTTCAACACATGGAAAGAGAACATCACAGGCTCGAATTTAAACCATATGCCACATGTACTCCATGTGAATTAACTCACAGATCTGCATACCAGCCATAAAACTACCCTTAGACTATGAGAAATAATCTGGATAACACCATTGCAAAATCCTTAGCTATTTTATTAAGCCTAATGACTGATTCCATCAACAGGCTGCCATGTTTCCTGTATGGGTTGCTCAAGAGACATTCTTGCTGCAGACAAGATATATAATTTTATTTATTTTTTCCTGCTTAGACTTAAAAGCTGTCTAATATATACCAGGTGCATTGTCATTAATATTTAACTGCAATCAATTGCTAGATTATGTTTGGAAAACATAAACATCTCAGACATAGTTGTCTGATTCAAGCATAGATCATCTGGAAAAAATGCTGAGATGAGTAAATGTATGCCTGTATATAAGGATAATATGTAGGTGGAAACAAACTGCACACAAAACAGCTGAAGAAGGGGTTCATTTGTGAGTGAGTGCATATAAGGACACTTGGTGTGTCATTTTTCTATCTTCCTTTTCTAAGCTGCCCCCTTATCCATTTCAAATCATGTTTTAAATGAAGATGCACCAGGCAACCAGAGAAAAAGGCTGCCTTAATTACAGTATGGTCAACTTGTAGTGGTGGGGAAAGACTCAGTATCCCAATGCGAGGAGAAAGAAAGTAAAAATGAAGGGGTAGGATTGGAAAAAAAGAGAATGTGAGAAAAGGATTAGTTGTGAGTATGTATGGTTTTCTTTTTATGATATTGCAGTTTTTATGGATTTTAGATTTTTATGTAGATTTTATTGATGTATTTATTGCCCCTTTTACTTGTATTTATGAATGTTGTTAGCCACTCAGAGTCCATTTTGGAGTCAGCAGCATATAAATGCAATAATAAAACGAATAAATAAAAATAAAAATCAGCTCCCTTTTCACCCAAGTCTCAAGGAAACAATTCTAAGGAGGTTTACAAGAGTCTCTCTGATCACCATTACAAGTAAAAACTCTGTCATGTAGTATATTCTCCTATATTTTTCTTTCCTCTGTCATTTTTTATACATTTCTCTTACAGGGAATTTGGTTTGGACATTTCTCATAAAGGACTAAAGAATGTCTAAGAGGTCTGTAAGGGGCGTGCATAAGTGCACTTTTGTGCCTAATGTTCCTGTCCTACTGTCTTATTATCCTTTCTATTACTACGTTCTACTTATGTTATGTTACGTTATGTTATGTTAATATGTACTATAATACTATGCTTGTTTGACAAATAAATAAATAAATAAATAAATAAATAAATAAATAAATAAATAAATAAATAAATAAATAAATAAATAAATAAAAGGTCAGTATGTTGTTGTTTTGTTTTACACTTATTTCATTACGGGTGACATACATGTGAAAATCCTTTGTTGCATTGTACAATCACCTCATCAGAGGTTTGCAGCCTCCTTGGTTTCCGAGACTTTATTGAAATCTAATGGAAAGCATCTGGAAGGAACTTTGGTCTTTGGGCTAGTTCAGTTTAAAAAACACCAGTAAAGATTTGAAGTGAAGGAAATGTGATGTAACAGCAAGAGTGATTATAGCAGGGGTGTCAAACTCCCAGCATCATGTTGTCATCACCTGACATACTACAACGTTTCCCCCCTTCATTAAACCAAGGGTGAGCATGGCCAGTCCATGACACATCTGGCCCAGGGACTTTGAGCCAGGGTGGCGCAGTATTTAGAGTGCAGCACTGCAGGCTTCTTTTATTTTTTTCCCCTTCTGGGCTCTGGATATGTTTTTCCTATCACAGTAAATGAGATTGAATGTGTATAATTTTAGAAGAGTTGTGCGTGCATGTGTGAGTGTGTGTACATACTCTTTATATGGTAGATAATGTATATTTTTGTGGAGCTATGTGTACACATATAGCATATATACTGTACATAGAATTAAATAGTATATCTTGTTTATTTGTTTGTTTGTTTGTTTGTTTGTTTGTTCCTTTGTTCCTTTGTTCGTTTGTTCGTTTGTTCGTTTGTTCGTTTGTTCGTTTGTTCGTTTGTTCGTTTGTTCCTTTGTTCCTTTGTTCCTTTGTTCCTTTGTTCCTTTGTTCCGTTGTTCCGTTGTTCCGTTGTTCCGTTGTTCCGTTGTTTATTCATTCATTTACTCATTTACTCATGGATTGATTGAATGATTGATTGATTGATTGATTGGATTTATATGCCACCCCTCTCCGAGGACTCGGGGCGGCTCACAACATATAAAATATACAGTACACAATACCTTAAATCCAATTAACTAATTAAAAATCTAACACCCCTCCCCCCAAAACCCCCATTAAAAACAATCATTCATTTTGGCTGTTCAGTAATAGTAAGGGAAATTGTATCTCTTTGAAGTGAAGAGAGGTCAGGCACCCTAACCCAAACCCTTGACCTGAGTGGTATCAAGAAGCCAGTCATATGACCTTTAAGCCACCCCCTGAGTCACATGATTGTCAAGCCACTCTCACACCCACAAAATAACTATGCCCACAGTGTGGTAGTAAAAATTTTTCCAGCCCTTCACTGATTCGTACCTTGGGAAGAACTTGTATGCCAATATCAGAGAACATTGTTTTGCTACTGAACTGGTTTAGCATCCCAGAATTATAGAATGTTAGAGCTGGAAGATTCATGCTTTGTGGCTAATCCATCTTCTTCATGATGTATTTGTTATATGAACCTAACGCTCTTCAGATTATACAAGTATCACTGAATCAATCAGTTCATAGGGAGCAAACAGCTGGATTTAGTCTTTGCTCTGTCAGGGCTACCTTTAAAATGGTTGGATCAGGGTCCAGAACTTGCACTTCTTCCTTTTTCAAGTTGGAATTCAATAATGAACAAAAAAGAAAATCTGCAAATAATATTGGCATTGTATTTGTGACCGTCCGGGAATTCATTTGCCAGCTAATAAACACTAATGAAACCTTTCACTGAGTTAGTCATCTCTTGTATATATAAACTCCAATGTCACCATCAAGTTTATTCCACTTGGCTGTGTCTTCTTGCCAGAATCATTTATCAGGATTTTAAACAGCAGAGAACTGATGATCTCAGGGGAAAGAGAAACTGATTAAGCTTTTTTCCCCATTCTGATTATGAACTACATATGCATGATGATAAAATTGCCATGATAATTTTGTAATTTAATTTTTTTGACAAGTCAGCAGCCTACTTTTATAAATTGAATAGCATCAAACCCCAGCTTTGACAGTGCAGGGTTTAGGTGGGTGGAGGACATGGCAGCACAAATCCTCATATGCGTGCACTTGCGGCTCAAATATTGTTGATTCATGTAAAAAATAATGATGTGCATGATGCCAAAGGCTAATCATACACAACATTGTTAGGTTGACTGAGATTTTCCACATGCTTACTTTCATTTGCTGGTGTAAAACAGTTGCTACAGATAAAATTATACGCAGCAGCTGTGAAGTTTTCACTATTGCTGTTTTTTTGGAAAGAGCCTATATCTTTTTGTTTGATCATAACAAATATAATAAGGACACCATTATAATAACATTAACCCTTAGGTATTATAGAAATATAATGTAAAGGCAAGAGGCTTCAGAAAAGATTCTGATATTTTGGGCAAAGACAATGATGAAAGACACAGTTGATAGATCCTATCAATGAAGAGCTCAGAAAGACTAAAAGAAAACAGTTTTAGCCAACCCAACCCTGGCTAACTAATGTCTACATGTGATCAGATTAAGGAGTGATTAAATCAGGGGTGGGTTCCTCACACTTTGGATCAGATTGCCTGAACCTTTAGCGACCCACTGGTGATGTAATTTTGGCATCATGGATCTGATTCTGTCTGTGTGGGTTCATGTTCCATCTTTTTCTCTGAATTTTCGGCCGATTTTCCTGAGTTTGGATGACTTGTCCTCATTCTGTGGTTTGAAAAAAGCCTTCCTGCCCACCCCTGGCTTAAAACTGGCCTTTATTTCTTCACCCGAAGCACAGCTGATCAGCTACTCAGCTGTGTTTCGGGCTGAATACATGGGGGGATGCATGAAACATCGCGTTGAGCACTGGTAGTGAAGGTAAGTGGAACTCAGCCCTGGATTGAATTAATGAACAAATGGAGACTATGTTAAATAGAAACATAGAAACATAGAAGACTGACGGCAGAAAAAGACCTCATGGTCCATCTAGTCTGCCCTTATTTCCTGTGTTTTATCTTAGGATGGATATATGTTTATCCCAGGCATGTTTAAATTCAGTTACTGTGGATTTACCAACCACGTCTGCTGGAAGTTTGTTCCAAGGATCTACTACTCTTTCAGTGAAATAATATTTTCTCACGTTGCTTTTGATCTTTCCCCCAACTAACTTCAGCTCCAATCAGCCTCCTGTGGTACTATTTTTTGATGCTCTCGGACCCGGCAGATAGTCCTAAAACTCCATTACACTGAGCAGATTAAGACAAAGCTGACGTAACAGAATAGTGGAATGATGGACCAACTTGTACTTAACAGAGCAAAGATTGTTTCTCAAACTTGGCAACTTTAATATGTGTGGACTTCAACTCCCAGAATTCTCCAGCCAGCATGCTACACCTCTTAAAATTTCCAAGTTTGAGAAACATTGGCATACAGAAGGTTTTTTTTAAAAGATTAAGGAAGAAAACGGAATAAGACTGCTTGTGACTTGACTGCAGTCTCTTTGTGATTTCAGATTTTAAAATGTATACTGTATGTTTTAAAAATAAACATTGTTATTTTTATGTGAAAGGACATTTCAGCAGCGCTGCAAGCAAAGGGCGGTCCTTTCACGTAAAAATAACAATGTTTATTTTTACGTGAAGACCTCCCTTTGAAGGAGCTGGGGAATCCCTCCCATGAAGAGATTCCGGGGGTGGAGCCTTGACGTCACAGGCAGGTTGCTAAGGATGCCAAGGTGATCACTTCCTGTATTCCATGGAATCCAGGAAGTGATCACCTTGGCGTCCTTAGCAACCTGCCGGTATATGTGACGTCAAAGCTCCGCCCCCGGAATCTCTTGGTGGGATTCCCCGTTCAGGTTCAGGTTCAGGTTCGGTTCGGGTTTGGCCGAATTTTGTGTAAAGTTCATCCGAACTTGCCGAACCCGAACACCGTTGGGTTCGCCCATCACTATTTATAATCCTTTGTCCATTTCCTTATCTTGCTTTCAAAGCATACCTAATCCACTGCTAAATTCTGCAGTGAATTAGATATGCTTTCATTGACATAATCCAAAGGATTCTAATCCTATTCCTTCCAAATGAGGCTAGACTACTTTCGAACTGCCATTATTAGAAGTATAGAACAACTCTAATATTGAAAATGATAATTATTTCTTACCATGCCTAGGCATGCATTGCTACCCACCATGATAAAAATAAAAAAGTGTAACAAGACCCGGGGGGGGGGGGGGTGTTTGACAAAATCCAGAACTCTGATGTTATATATGCTGACAATAGCAAGACTACTCTACGAACAGAAATGAAAGGTCACCTCGATTCCCACAATGGATGAATGGCTACAAAAACTGATGGAATTAGCAGAGATGGCTAAATTGGAAGCTTTGACTAAAGAAAAAATACAAATATTTTTAATACCTTAAATCAACATACTAATTTAAATGAAAAGAAGTTTTGTTCAAACATTACAATGGCAAAAAAATAATACAAGGAAAAGAAAGAAAAAAAGAAAAAAAGAAAAAAAGAAAAATTAAATCATATGCACAAAATTGGAAGGGAGAAAATACTCCCAAGGAAGAAGAGGTAATTAAGAAAATATTGGATTGCGCAGAGATGGATATGATGACAAGACGGTTAAATAATCAAGAGGAATCAGAACTTTATATTATTTGGAATAAGGTGTATACATGGATAAATAAAAGGAAAAATAAAATGTAAAAGTCATCGAAAAAATACAAATATTTTTATTTCTACTTGGAAACCACTTCTGGACTTTATGCTTGAGGTGGGGAAAAAAACCCTTTGGTTTTGGGTTTTACCAATTAGATTTGTTACTGTAGAAATGGCTAGTTTCTATTATGAAAAAGTAAAATGTTGAACCAACCTGCATGCATGTATTTCTACCTGTTGGCCTGTTCTTGGATACTGAATGCAAACCTGAGGTGTTGAAATGCCATGTTTTGTCTTACATACACAGACAGATGTTCATTCAGATACTTATAAACAATGGACACAGACACAGAAATGTCATACTTGAATGCAGAATGAACCATTCTTTCACCCTTGGTGTGATTTCCAGTTGTTTCACAACTTTGCCTTCTGAATTACAGATGTACATACCAGTAAACTGAATTCTTTCAAATTCTGTCATTTGTCTTGTGTCTCTTATGCTTTGCAGAGGCTGCTTTCAGTGCCATGTATAAATTTATCCATTCATTTGTCATCTTTAAAAATAAGACTCCTCTGGGTGGGTGGGAAAAGGACATAATTGCTTCAGTATTTGCATAAGCATGTTCAATGGGAGATTTACAACCCAAGCATGTCTGGGAAAAGTCCCATTGAATTTACTATAATGTGGGTGACTAGCACCCTCTGGTGGATTGATGACAAAAATGTTTTTCATATTTTTTTAGATTTTTAAAAGGGTACAAATGCCTGTCTCCGGGACCGCCTCCTGCAGCATGAATCCCAGTGACCGGTTAGGTCCCACAGAGTTGGCCTTCTCTGGGTCCCGTCGACTAAACAATGTCATTTGGCGGGACCCAGGAGAAGAGCCTTCTCTGTGGCGGCCCCGACCCTCTGGAACCAGCTCCCGCCAGATATCAGAGTTGCCCCCACCCTCCTTGCCTTTCGCAAACTCCTTAAAATCCACCTCTGTTGTCAGGCATGGGGGAATTGAAATTTTTTTCTCCCTTCCCCCTAGGCTTATAGAATTTATACATGGTATGTTTGTTGGTATGATTGGTCTCTTAAATTGGGGTTTTTTAGATTACTTTTTAATATTAGATTTGTTACATTGTTTTTTAATTGTTGTTAGCCGCCCCGAGTCTTCAGAGAGGGGCGGCATACAAATCTAAATAAACTAAACTAAACTAAACTGGTGTTAGTTCAAGTTAGTATTGTAGGGGACTCTGGAAGTGACAGGATCTGAGGAGGTGCTCTCTTTTCTATGATTGGCATGTCAACACCTCAAATTTGCATCCCATGACCAACAGTTGGCAGGCAGGCAGGCAGGCAAGTTGGTCAATTGAAAATAAATTGAAATACAGGTAGTCCTCAACTCACAACAGTTCATTTAGTGACTGTTCAAACTTACAACGGCACTGAAAAAAGTGGCTTATGATCATTTTTCACATTTATGGCCATTGCAGCATCCCCCACTGTCACATTATTTGTATGATTGACAACTGACTCACACTTATGACAGTTGTAGTGTCCCGGGAATCATGTGATCACCTTTTGCAACCTTCTGACAAGCAAACTAAGAAGCCAGATTCACTTAACAACCACATTACTAATTTAACAAGTGTAGTGATTCAGTTAACAAATGTGATAAGAAAAATTGTAAGATAGGGCAAAACTCACTTAACAAATGCTTCAGTTAGCAACTGTTATGCCGGGCTTCATGTTACAAGCCCTCAATTAAGTCCAAAGGAGAAATTCAAACACACACATGTTTGTAAAGTAAACAAAGTTGGTTTATGAAAAGGAAAATACTATCCAAAACACACTTTTAATCAGCCAAAGTGCTCTCCCACACACAATAAGCCTTGAATGCTGTGAAAAACATAAAACAAAAGCAAAGCAGATAAAAAGCAGCTGTGAAGACATCACAGCTACCCCCCTTCAAGAGTCCTCATGCTTAAACGTAACTGTGAATTAGTCCAAGAGTCCTGTAAAATCCTGAAACTGTTCAAAGAGTCCTTGTATAATCCAGACGTAAAACACTTCTCTTTCTCTCTCCAAACAGATAAACTCCCACATCAAGAGGCAACAACACTGGCAATTTATCAACAGCCCCATTAGCCTAATTGCCCCAGCCACAGGTGTTCTCCCTTATTTCCTGTAATACTTGCGCAGTTGTTCCTTCCTTGACATCAACCTGCGTCTGCAAACATCTATGAATGTCTCCCCTTCTGAATCTAATGATGATAATGATGATGATGATGGTTCACTAATGGGGTAATTAACTAATGGGCTGCCTGTAATTTTCTCCTTTGTTGATCCTTCCAGAATCTTCCCCTGACACAGACGCTTCACTGCAGGAAGCTGTTGGCAGTAAAACCGGCCTCTGATAACGTGAGGATTCTCCCACATCAACCCCCACAGTCCTTGGAGCAGGAGCTGGCCCAGAGCCAACCACAACAGCAACCTAAATTTTGGGCTCAAGTGTGATCATAACTTGAGGACTATCTGTATTTATTTGCCTTCTGCATTGATTCTGAGAGGAGGAACAGCATGTAATTCCACCCTTTGCTTTCAGGAATATTTTCAATGTGTGGCTACAATTTCTAACCTATCAGAGTGATTACTTGAATATGTAATACACAGTTATAGGATTCAAATTTTTTTACTACTGATTCTGTGGGTGTGGCTTGGTGAGCATGGCAGGGGAAGGATATTGTAACATCTCCATTCTCTCTCCACTCCAGGGGAAGAATACTGCAAAGTCCCCATTTCCTCCCAATCAGCTAGGAGGCAAATAATAGATGGCGATGGGGCCAGTCATAGGTGGTAATTACCGGTTCTTCGAATCACTTAAAATTTCTGCTACCAGCTCTCCTGAATTGACCAAACCCTGCTGAATCCCATCTCTGGTAATACATGATGTCCGTCACATGTGTAATATGTTTGTACATGTATGGCATATATACATAGAATTAAATAGAATGTTTTGGATGTTCAGTAATCATAAATAGATAGAGAAATTGTATCTCTTTGTGGTGAGGAGAGGACAGTCACCCTAACCTAACCCAAACCCTTGATGTGAATGATGTCAAGTTGGCCACCTTTAAGCTAGTCAAATGATCTTAAGGTCACCCCGGCCACATGATCGTCAAGCCACTCCCACCTGGTCACATGGCTGGCAAGCCAAACCCACAAAATAAGCCACGCCCACAGTGTGGTAGTAATTTTTTTTTGCAGCCCTTCACTGCTTATACTACATGTAAGTGTACATACTTTCACTTATTAAAAAACAAAATGAAACAGCTTATATTGAGTCAGGCTATGAATTTATTTATCTAGAATACTGATATTGATAGTCATAACACTCTTAAAATTCCTGTTTTGTGAGTATTTGTGCGTCTGTTAGCCTTACCTGGAAACTGAATTCTTCTGCATATAACCTTGATCTATAGCTCCAAAAGAGATTTCTTCTTTTTAAATGGGCAGCCCAATAATAAGTTATAAAGATAAAATTTTTGTAACATTGCTGCTGTTTTTAAGTGGTGCATTGTTCTACAAATAGGAAAGAAGAGTCTTAATCATAAACTCAGCAAAAATAATATAAACCAGCAAGATACAACCGTCTAATTGTGGCAAATGCTACCCTAAGCCCAAATGTTGTACTACAGTCATTTTGACAGAACTAAAACTGCTATGACATGCCCAATTTGGGAACTCTTTTTGAAACGAAACCTTATCTTGCAGTCTACTTGGGGCTACCCTGGAAGAACGTTGGGAGACTTCAACTTGTCCAGCATGCAGCTTAGAGAGCCTTGTTGATACACCCATATTAGTCCAACACTCCACGAGCTGCACTGGCTGCCGATTGGTCTCTGAATGCAATTCAAGGTGTTGGTGTACATGGCTTAGGGACCGTCTTTTGCCTCACATTTCCCAGCGACCGATAAGGTTGTACAGTGTTGGCTTGCTCTGGGTCCCATTGGCCAAGCAATGCTGGCTGAGTGTATACCTGTAATAAAAAAATTGCATTGGTACAGATACGTGCATAAAATATTTTGCAAATAAAGAGTGCCCTCTGGTGTCTTGTATGCATACTACTTTTGCATTGTTTCAAATAAATGAATATGCTTTGTTTAGGGTTGTGCATTGCTTCCTGAACATGGTTGGGGACTGGGGCCATCTGTTGTGGCCCCAGTCCTCTGGACCCAACTCCCCCCAGAGATTTGTACCGCCACCCACTCTCCTCACCTTTCGAAAAGCACTGAAATCATACTTATGTCGGCAGGCTTGGGGCCATTTAATGATAGCTCTCTGTTCCAGCCACTAGTATGTATGTGACTGTGTGTTGTTTTATTGGGCTTTATTGGCTTTTAATCTTTCTCTCTGTTCTTATTTTATGTATTGGGGTATTTAATTTTTATAACAATTTTACCATTATAAACAAACAAACAAACAAACAAACAAACAAACAAACAAACAAACAAACTGACAGACGAAAGAACGAACAAACAAACAATTCAGTGAAGACTTCTCCAAATATATCCCTAAATCCAAACCATGTTCAAGAAGCAACGTGCAACAAAAACATATGTGTCTATGTAAGGATGCATATTGTTTTGTTTTCATTTATTTTAAACAATGCAAAAGCAGTATGCATACGAGACACCAGAGGGCACTCTATATTTACAAAATATTTTATGCGCATACTGTATCTCTACCAATGCAATTTTTATTACCCGTATACACTCCTTTGCTTCTATAACAGTGGAACATTAAATGGAACACAACATATTTCAGCTAAGGTTTACATTTTAATTATGTTTAAAATGAACATCCTGTCCCTAAATGTTACAAACCAGCAAGAGAATGGTAATATTTTGGAAAAGTGTCAATGTAAAAGTCACCACAGCAATATTTCCTGTTTATAGCTACTAAATTTATTAGAATAAATACTATTGCCTGGAATCCACAAAAGAATAGAAATGATTCCCAGATGATAAACAAAGTGCAATTCTAAGCATAGTCACTTTGAAGAATGTTCTACCAGAGTAGAGAATGAATCCCCATTTGCTGCATAGAAGGCTAACCCGAGGCACAGAACATCTATTTTAGAGTGAGATCCAGTAAACACAGAGCCCAGCCCTATTACAGAGGGTTGGGCTCTCCCTAATATTCAACAAGGTGGAATGTTTTCCTCTGTGGCTATTAAGCTTAAATGAAAATGGGGAAAAATTAGGAGGTTGTGATAGATAAGGTGTTTTGTATTTCCAACAAAGAACTTCATAAAGTGGTAACTAGCATCTCATTGATCTTACCCGCTATCAATCAATCCAAGTTTAATGCTACAGCAATGTAACTTCCCGAGTAAATGAAATTACTTCAGAGATGAAAATTACCTCAGAATTGGAAAAGACTAGATGGTTGACTCAAAAAACAACAATAATCCATAATTCTCAACCCATGTCAAATTGGGCGCACTGTTCAGACTGGTCTATTGTGATACATTGTCCCACAACATGCAAAATACTAAGTGGAAAATCTAACCAATGTCCATGTGGGTCTGACCTCCAGAGGGAGGCTATTATTTCATAGCTGAAGCTCATCTCCAAAATAGTCCTATTGTGAGTACTGGAAGCCCAATGCTTCAGTGATGGAGCTATACCAGAACTGCTTCTCTGATCATGGAGAGGTCATTAGAGGACAGAGATTGCTTTACTACTTCAACTCTTGAGAGTTTTTAGAGAGTTTTTAAATCAGACACAGCCGGTAACATGTTTATGATATGTGAGATTATAATGTTGACATTTATATTTTTAAAAGTGCAGAAAGGAAATGGGAATCTTGATAGAGTGATAAAAGTCCTATGCCATCTTTTTTGTGGAAAACAAATTTTGAAGCAGAACATATTGAGGTTGTACCTGTATCTACTGTGATGCCCTATATCTACTGTGATAGATCCAGCCATGGAAAAAAATAGGTCACCGACTCAATTTCATTCTATGGGAAAGGCCCTAAAAGGAAATCTTGAACATGTAGACGTTGCCTGACCAAACTGGCACAGAGTATGGGAAATCTGAGCTTTTGCTAGCCATAAATAGTTCTGTAGAGATGAGTACACCTTGTTTTACCCACTGATTGATGAGGCGCCAACAAAGAATGTATGAATATATCCTTGCTTGTCTTCCAATATGCAGTTTTTAGAAATCCAATAGCCACATTCTGTCAATTATAGAGCAATGCAAAAATAACAGTCACCTTAAGTGTGTGCTTTGCTATTTCTAGCCAACGGTATTTTCTCCCACAAATGATAAATCAAGGTATTCTAATCAATGTCATCTCTGTTACTCAGTGACCAAAGTCCGAAATGAAGTAAGCATAGTCACATAAAATGTTCTAAATATAACAATATGAATCATATATAAAAACAGAACCTCAGGGGACATGCTAATGGGAGGAAGAAAATACCTTTTCAACAGCTTCTATGTGGTTTCTGTTATGTCCTGAGAACATGAGAAGTTTTCACTCCAGTCCAACAAGGAAGTGGAGCAGGGAAATTCTGATTGGCTCTTTCCCAAAAGGGTGGATCCACTCCCCGAACTGCTATCTAAAAAAACTACATGGTTTTGGGGTCCGGCGCAAGACAGGGCATTTCAAGCAGTAAAGGACCTCCTCTCAGAAAACAAGTTTCCTGATACAATTTAGTGAGACATTGCCGGTGGTGCTGGTGTGTGATGCATAAACTTTTGGGGTGGGGTCAGTCCTGAGCCATAGACTTCTGAACAGTCATGAAACCCCCATTGCCTATTTCTCTAGGACTCTGTTGAGCACCAAGAGGAATTATGGCCAAATTGACCAGGAGGCCCTTGCTGCTGTAGCTGAGGTAAAACGTTTCCATGAATACCTCTATGGGAGACATTTTGAGCTGGTCATTGATCATCAGCCCTTATTAGAACTCCTAGCAGGGAACAAGCCCACGACAGATGCTCTTCCTCCAAGAATGCTAAGACGGTCTTTATTTCTTGCTGCCTATTCTTATACACTAAAATATTGATTATGCAGGGCAACGGGAAACGCAGATGCCCTGAGTTGCTGCCCCTTGGTGGACAACCCCACTCCGGGCATCCCAATCCTGTTGATTGACGCTGCCAGGCCGGGGGTGATCATGGTGGCAGACATTACAGGAGAAAGAACCAAAGATGTGGAATTCCATACTATTTTGAACTGGGTGAGGAAGGAGTGGCTATAGGGGCCAGTAAAACCTGACCTCCAACTGCATGCAAAAACACAACATAAAATAGGGGTACACAGGGAGTGTTTATTATGGGGTGATCATGTCCTCACTCCTCTGTCACTACGAGACGTTATTCTAAGGTTGTTACACAAGGAGCACCCAGGGGTGGTCAGGATGAAGGCATTGGCATGGAGCTATGTGTGTGGCCCAATATGGACAAACACATAGCAGACTGGGTCGCAGGGTATATGCTATGCCAGGAGTCTAGAGGATTTCCTCCAAGGTCCCCTGTCTACGAGTGGAACAACCCAGGCCCTTGATCATACCTACACATGGATTTCACAGGTCCATTCATGGGCAAACATTTCTAATAGTAGTTGACACATATTCAAAATGATTGGAAGTGGAATGGATGCATAGCACGACATCAGAGGTGGTCATTAGAGTTCTAAGAAAATTGGTTGTTATACATGGGCTGCTGGATATAATAGTTTCAGACAATGGGCCACAGCTAATATCAATTCCAAGGATTCCTAGCCAGTCTGGAAATCAAACACATTCTGTTCGCTCCCTTCAAGCTGAGCAGCAATGGCCTAGTAGAATGCACAGTTAGGGCCACCAAGGAGATTGGCAGGCCCACATAGACAAACTCTTAAGAACACAACGTATAACCCCTAGTACAGCCACAGGGAAAAGCCCTGTGGAACTTCTAATTGCCTGGAAACTCTGGTATGTCCTCGACAGGTTACACCCAAGTTACTCAAATGAGAAGGAAAGTTTCTTCAAAAGTATTTGAAGACACTTTTGTATTTGAAGTATTTGAAGAATAAAAAAGGAAAGTATTTTTATTCAAAAATAAAAACATTTGAGATAAACGATCCAGTATATGTAAGAAACTTCGCTGCGAATTCCCTCTGGCTACCAGGGAAAGTCCTGGAAATAACAGGCCCCAAAGCATACATAATTGATTTTAATATAACCAGGGATTTTAGATAGTTATGTAATTTTAATTTAATTGGATTTAATCTTTTTGTAACCTACTGGTTTTAATATGTTGTAAGTTGCCCCGAGTCCTTGGGGAGGGGCAGCATAGAAATCCAATAAATGAATGAATGAATGAATGAATGAATGAATGAATGAATGAATGAATGATAGGCCTGGGGGATGACAGAACCTGGCAGCCCCATATGGACCAATTATGGAACCGCTGGCCATTAAACGCTAACTGGGAAACAGGCTCATCCCCTAACAATGACCCCTACAGCTACAACTAATTCTTGAGAGCCACTGCACTTATGTTTTGATCCGGAGGCATCACCCAGTGACAACGAGAAGTCCAGCTTGGCCGAATCCAATACATTGGGTGAGCTGTTCCAGAATGTTCCAGAGAGGGACCCAGAGAGAGAAAATATGTCTTCTCCAGCCTCAGACAATGCTCCGACTGAACTGCACAGGTCAACTAAAGCAGTTAAACGTCTTACTTATTTAGATGATTATGTATGCTAATTTATGCACTGAACTAAAGGGGGAGGGATGTTATATCCTGAGAAACTGGGAAGTTTTCACTTCAGTCCGATAAGGAAGTGGGACAGGGAAATTCTGATTGGCTCCTTCCCAAAAGGGCTCGTTATTTAAACCCTTGCCAAAAGCAGGCAGGGGACTGATGTTTACTCACTATAATCAATAAAGAGCTGAAGTCTCACTGCCAGTCTCCTGCCTCTTCAGTATCTGAACTCAACAGTTCCTCTTAACTAAAATTGGTTATCTACACCAATAAATATTGTCATTTTGAAGGGCAATAATGAGATTACTATGGAGGCAAATTGAGAGAATGCAACGATTTCTCCCAATCAAAAAAATAAAGAAAACATTTACTGTATATCGATGATTTATAATAAGATGTAAAAACCTGGCTGAAATTTCTCATTTGATGTGTCTGTTTCAGGAAGTAAGAAGAAAACACAACACACCAATTATGTCATTATGAAATCTTCTTCATGGCTCTATGATGTAGATGTTATCAATAGTGTTTATGTAAAACAAACTTTGCCACTGGTAGACAATCTTTTGAATTATTATACTACAACACCCAAATCAGACAAGCAACTGCTAGATATTTAAGAGTTTTTTTTTGAATTGGGCATCCTCAGACCCTTACAAACAAGCAGATCTGAACATCCCATTGTAAAAAAAATTATTTCCAGTTGTATCCTAACACTTTTGATTCCCTTATGGGAAGGCTCATTCTGTTGTCCTAGTTAATAAATCCAGACAGTAGGACTATATGCTCATTATCTAAATCACACATACAGAAGGAAACACCCCTTGTTTCAAATTTTTGACAAACAGAAGACTTTTAAGAAACTGAAATAATAAAGCACAGGAATAAGAATATTCATATGTGCAGAAAATAGAATAGAATAGAATAGAATTTTATTGGCCAAGTGTGATTGGACACACAAGGAATTTGTCTTGGTGCATATGCTCTCAGCGTACATAAAATAAAATATACATTTGTCAAGAATCATGTGGTACGACACTTAATGATTGTCATAGGGATCAAATTCAATCTTCCTTACAAATTTGTAGTGCCTCTGCATAGTGTTGTGCCTGTTTTTCTCTCTGTGTAAAGCAAAATGATGGAAAAGAACTTAACTGTTCTGCTTAATTTGAAATACATTTTTATGCTGAAGCCAAAAGTTTATTGACCATTTTTTTCAGTGCAGTTTACAATTCAAAAGATTATATAATATTATTCCATCCCATTCCAATATCTTTATGTACCCACAAATGCAAACATAAAGAGAAAAAATAGAAAAATGCATATGAGAAAAACAAATGTTTACAATGCCTATGTTATCATAAATATTTATAAAATGTATATGAAATATCATATTTTCTTGGGAGGGAGAGAACTACTTCAAATGAGCTGAAGCAGGAAATAGGCAGCTTAAATTTTAAAAAACTGAAAAATGAAGTTGGATTTCAGGGATTCTAGTAGCATTTGAAAATATAGTCACAAGTCATAGTCCTTAGACATAATTATAATATTTAGCTAACAACTTTGGACATTTAAACCATTTAAAATGAAGTTAGGAATGTATGTGAATACTAGTTAGATTTCTATTGTACATTTCCTGGAGACTAATGAGAAGACGAGAGTTTCTTAGCCGAAAGATAAAAATTTGGGGTTCATCTGTGCTCACACCATGTTTAGGAAGCAATGTGCAACAATGTGCCAATGTAAGGATGCATATTGCTTTGTTTTCATTTATTTGAAACAATGCAAAAATAGTATGCATAGATACACCAGGGGGCACTCTTTATTTGCAAAATATTTTATGCACATATAAGTACCAATGCCATTATTTTTACAGGTATACACTCCTTTTCTTGTATGACAGTGGAACATTAAATGGAACAGAACATATTTTAGCTAAGGTTTACATTTTAATTATGTTTAGAATGAACATTCTGTCCCATAGGTTACAACTCAAGTCCAAAACATCAATGAAACTGACTCTTGTTCTGAAATGCTACTAAACATTGGAGCCCATAAATAACATGCATATAATACATATTAAAATTGATCCTTGTTTATTGAACTAAGGAGTTTCTTACTGAACCCCTATAAAGTTACATAGTATTAAGCAAGAAATATTGCCCAGTATTGCAACCACAGAAGTGCTCTTGGTTAAATTGTGGAAAGGCACAGTGTAGTCCTCAAAATTAACTTCACTTAAATGCCTGTTCTTCCTTCACATAGGATTTGATTATGTGCCCTCAAATTAACTCAATTCATTGCAACTACGTTGATATTCTCTGTGAAAATCTGTCCCTAATCTAGTCCTTCAGGACTTGCTACTATAACCAAGTTTGTTCATGGTGCTGCTGGTAGTCCTATTTCAACTTCCATTTTGCCCAATATTTGAGCCTCCTCCAGGGAGTCAGGTCTTTGCATAACGTGTCACATTCAAAGGATCTTAATTTCATTTGGATCATTTGGACCTCAAGTAAGGACTTGGATTTGATTTATTTATTTATTTACTTAATTGGAATTTGTCAAATAAAAATGAGAATAAGAATAACAGAATAAAATACAATACAGGGATGATAGGCACATTGGTGCACTTACTGACCACTTAAGTTTGAAGTAAGGTTCACAGAAGTCAAATTATGACTGAAAGTATGAAAAATTTGTAGTGGAGACAACTGAATCGGGTAGGGCATTTCAGACTTTGAAAACTCTTTTATAGAAATCATATTTTTCACAGTCAAGTTTAGAACGATTTACATTGAGTTTAAAGTGGTTGCTCGTGTGAGTATTATTGTGAACAGGAAAAGGCATTTACAAGTACAGTGATCCCCCGGGTATTGCGAGGGTTCCGTTCCAGGACCCCTCGCAATGACCGGTTTTTCGCGAAGTAGCGCTGCGGAAGTAAAAACACCATCTGCGCATGCGCAGATGGTGTTTTTACTTCCGCAGCAGCGAGGAGCCGAAGATTGGGGTTTCCCCACCGCCCACACAAACTCCTCGCTGCCGCTCGCCCGCCCTTCGCCCGCCCACGCCGTTCGCTCGCGCCGCTTCCCAGCTGAGTCCTGAAGCCAATTCGCTTCAGGACTCAGCTGGGAAGCGGCGAGAATGAACGGCATGGGTGGGCGAAGGGCGGGCGGGGCGCGCGGGCAGGCAGGTGGCGGACAAGCCGTTCGCTCGCGCCGCTCGCTCGCGCCGCTTCCCAGCTGAGTCCTGAAGCCAATTCGCTTCAGGACTCAGCTGGGAAGTGGCGAGAATGAACGGCGTGGGCGGGCGAAGGGCGGGCGGGGCGCGCGGGTAGGCAGGCGGCGGACAAGCCGTTCGCTCGCGCCGCTCGCTCGCGCCGCTTCCCAGCTGAGTCCTGAAGCCAATTCACTTCAGGACTCAGCTGGGAAGCGGCGAGAATGAACGGCGTGGGCGGGCGAAGGGCGGGCAGGCGCGCGGGCAGGCAGGCGGCGGACAAGCCGTTCGCTCACGCCGCTCACTCGCGCCGCTTCCCAGCTGAGTCCTGAAGCCAATTCGCTTCAGGACTCAGCTGGGAAGCGGCGAGAATGAACGGCGTGGGCAGGCGAAGGGCGGGCGGGCGGCAGCGAGGAGTTTGCGTGGGCGGTGGGGAAACTCCTCGCTGATGCCTGCCGCTCGCCCTCCCGCCAGCAAGAGGGGGAAGACCTAGGGAAGCCGCCCAGCAGCTGATCTGCCCGGCGCCATCTACGCATGCGTGCCCATAGAAAAAAGGGCGCGCATGTGCAGATGGTGTTTTTACTTCCGGGTTGCAAAATCGCCATATAGCCGTTTCGCAATGATCGGGATCGCAATACCCGGGGGATCACTGTAAAACATTACGCTCTCTACATGGGGCTACCTTTGAAAAGTGTTCGGAAACTTCAGATCATGCAGAATGCAGCTGTGAGAGCAGTCATGGGCTTCCCCAGGTATGCGCATGTTACACCAACACTCCGCAGTCTGCATTGGTTGCCGATCAATTTCCGGTCACAATTCAAAGTGTTGGTTATGACCTATAAAGCCCTTCATGGCATCGGACCAGAATATCTCCGAGACCGCCTTCTGCTGCACGAATCCCAGCGACCGATTAGGTCCCACAGAGTGGGCCTTCTGCGGTTCCCGTCAACTAAACAATGTCAGTTGGCGGGCCCCAGGGGAAGAGCTTTCTCTGTGGCGGCCCCGACTCTCTGGAACCAGCTCCCCCCAGAGATTAGAACTGCCCCTACCCTCCTTGCCTTTCGCAAACTCCTTAAAACCCACCTTTGTCGTCAGGCATGGGGGAACTGAGATCTCTCCCCCGGGCCTATATAATTTATGTATGGTATGTTTGTAGGTATGTCTGCTTAAAAATGTTTTTTTTTAACTATTTTAAATTTTAAATTGTAAATTATTAGATTTGTCAGGAACTGTTTTTATTGTGTTGTGAGCCGCCCCGAGTCTACGGAGAGGGGCGGCATACAAACAAACAAACAAACAAACAAACAAACTTATTTATTTATTTAATTAATTAATTTTTTATTTATTTATTTATTTATTTATTTATTAATAAATTAATAAATTTATTTATTTATTTATTGCTTAATTAATTAATTAACTAACTAATTGCTTAATTAACTAATTGCTTAATTAATTAATTAATTAATTAATTAATTACTATCAGCAGTGGGTTGCTCCCGGTTTCACCTGATTCTGCAAACCGGTAGTAGTGTAGTGGGAGGCTCCGCCCACCCATCCATGGGTTTTAGAACACATTTAGAACACATAGATTACTATGTATAATTTTGTATGCAATACTTACAATAGATCTGACCACAAGCCACACAGTTCTAAGTTAACCAAACCAAGAAGTTTGAACTTAGTAGCATAAGGAATTCTATTGTGTACAAAACAGTGCAAGACTTTTCTCGTGAAATTGGAGGATTTGTTGGCTGATCCATTTGTTTGTTTTTGGCTATTCATGATTTTCACATGCTGGATTTATCATCTTACTGCTCTAATAAGAAAGAAGCACATTGGCTTCATAAATCTGTTTTCTCTAATCATGTTGCAGGAACTATGCTGCACTTCAAATTTTAATGTTTAATTGTGGGTATTCACTGCAGGGAGAATATGCTGTTCCAGCAAGGGGAATTAATAGAGCTGAAGATATTTGTTTCCCTTGCTGCAAAACAAGGATTCTTTGGCAATTTGAAATAATATTCGACTTGTACGTAAGTGTTTGTAAAAAAATTCAGGGACTTCATAATTCTTCCATGCTGTTTAGTCTTGAGCAGTTCATTTCTGACTAACAGGAAGTAACAGATGGTGTAATTGAACAGAAATGGTTTGCATGTAAGGAGACTAAGTCAAGCAGAATTCCCACAAGTTACTTTGGCCAACTATGTGAATTGGTCCTCTGTGTTGGTTGAAGTCAATATTCTCAATTTTGCATCTTCCAAAAGCATTGGGATTGCAAGTCCTCAAAGTCCAGTCGCCAGCATGTTGATAGAATAGCAGAAGAATTGTACTGAGCTTCTCCCATGCCTTGCCTTGCATAATATCTGTTGGGCTTTGAGCCCAAACCCACTAAAATTGATTGGCTTCTCCTATATTTCCCCCCCTCCCCTATATCTGAGCCAAGCAGGAGAAAAATGATGTATTTCTCTAGATTAGTTATATACATAGTGATGAGATTTAATGGCGATTGTTATTTTTGGACCATCTACACATCAGCATATACACACACAGTTGGAAACCATATATATTTAGTAGAGGTTTATAACCCAGCTTCTTTTGTAGTTTACAAAGATTAAAAGTACAAAAGTAAGATGTTAAAAATACAAAATAGATAAACTTTTAAAGATCTCTGCAGCCCTATTATGTCCTGTTAAGTTTCATCTTCTGAGATGTGCTTGATAGGAAAATAGTTTTCTTTGCCAAATTCCAGTAAATTGTCTGGGAGCTTAATTAAATACTCCCACTTCAGTTCAGCTGTCAGTCATTCCTGGTACTTCTTTATTGAGTTAAATACTACAAACAGAAGATTATATCTTTTGAACAAGTATATCTTGTGTTTTGTAATGGGGACCATTTTCTGATCCAAATCAAGTACCTGCTTGAGATCTATAATATTAGAGGAGATCAGAGACCTGCTCTCCCCCCAGGGAAATGTGTTTTTTTTTGGACAAAGAATTGATGCCTATAGCTAAAATACATCTGGATGTTCAATCCCTTTGTAACAGCATATTACACAGAATAATCAAATTAGACATATTTAAATAAAGCCCTGAGTGCTGCATCTTCTTTCCTGAAACACCATGTTGTACTGAAAGTGATGAGAAAAGACACAAGCTGAAAAAAATATCTGCCTGCCTACCTACCTACCTACCATTTATTTATTTATTTATTTATTTGTTTGTTTGTTTGTTTGTTTGTTTATTTATTTGTTTGTTTGTTTGTTTGTTTGTTTGTTTGTTTGTTTGGTTGGTTGGTTGGTTGGTTGGTTGGTTGGTTGATATGCTGCCCTTCTCCGAGACTCGGAGTAGCTTACAACATACAAAAGAAACAATGAAATATAATAGCTAAATGCAATTAATTAAAGTAAATAAGCTAATCTAAAACTTCCAATTTTGCTAAAAATCAATCATACCCATTCAAGCAACAATCACACATGACATGACATTTCCAGATATAATAGGAAAAGACTAGTATTTTTAAACTCAGGATTGCAAAGCTCGTTAGATGCTACAAATCATCAGTTCAAACAAATAATGCTACCTGGCATCTTGAAGTCATAATTTAATATGGTGATGACCAGTGTTCCCTCTAATTATTTTTTGGGGTGGGTGGAAAAGTATAGTGTCTGAGCGGCAGTCCCTTCAGGACTGGGCGGCACAGAAATAATAAATGAATAAATAAATAAATAAATAAACAAACAAACAAACAAACAAACAAACAACCCACCCTGTTTTGCCTCAGAGAATTTCAAAATAAAATACTGTACTGTGTGTCTATAACAGTGAGCTCATAATAGGGCAACTCTATCAATATCAAAATGCCACTTAAATAGTTGAGCTAGTTTCAAACTAGATTTTGATTTTCTTTCTCTCTTCCTTACTCCCATTCTTTTTCTTTCTCTTTTCCTTCCTCTCTTTTTTCTATCTGTTTCTCTCTCTTCCTCTCTTCCTCTCTCTCTCCTTCCCTCTCACTCTTTCCCTCTCGGCTTCTGGGCAGGTTTGGAAAACTCTGAGTTGATGATGATTTTTAAGTGAGCGATTGCTCACTGCTCAGCTTAGAGGGAACTATGGTGATGACTTTGGGCAAGTTCATTTGAGTAGTATATTGCTCTGTTAACAAATGACTGCTTCCAGTTGACATTGCAGCAAGAACGGTTGGAAAATAGTGGAGCTCTGTTGGACTCTGTGAAATTCAGCCAGCAACTGTTTACTGAGAGACCCTACAGGGTTAAGCTGCCCGATAGGGGCAGTGAAGAAAGGGGAGACTTTATTGATCACAAAGAAACTGCAATTTTCTCATTGATCCGAAGAAGGCTCTCCTGAACAGCAGCAGGGATGACAGCCATTTTTTGGTCAGCCACAAGTTGGGACAGCCAGGACACTAAGATCTTGTGCTGGAGCGGTGTGTGGACAGATGTATTAAGATTAGGAGGTGGAAGATTAGGACTAGGTATATTTAAAGGTATTATTATGATTAACACGAGGGGGAAATATATTGCAAAATATAGTTTCCAAGGACTATAAATTCAGGGGATTTAGAGATATAATCTTGGGACTGATTAAATTTTATTGACACCTGGTTTTATGGCCATCATGGCATTTGTAGAAAGTTGATATATTGAAAATGTGTTGATGTTTATAATATTAAAATGTTATGAGTTAATAAGAATATAAAATATATTATTATTATAATAAGCACATTAAAGTTAGAAATTGGAAGATAAAAATTCTGTATATGCAATTGCATTGTTACTGTGAGCACTGTGTGAAAAATATATTAACCCAGTCATTACACTGTCCACAAAAAATATTGGTTGTTAAAGAAAACCTGCAAATGAAACCTATACAAAAAAAAAATAAAGATAAATGACTGCTATTTAAATTTCTAGCTTGGCTGCTTTTACCATGCAATATTAAACCTGCTAAATATATAGGAAATATCTCAGTGTGAAAGAGAAAATGTTAGAATGCTTCTAGATGATAAAAAATAGTGTTTGATTCACATCAGGCTTATAAATATGGTTAAATAAATATATTCTAATCTTAATTTAGTAACATAATTATGGGATTTCCATAGCCATTGCTTTATCCAATTTTAGGCTCTGAGTGGGCTTTCCAGGATGCTTGGATGGAAACCATGCCCACATCTGAAATTGTGTTTCCCCAAGGTTCCTCGTTACAATGAAATTTGTCTGCCCAAACTTACCTAGAGCTGAAGAAGCTTCTTGGATTAGAAGCAAAACATCTTCAAAGAAAAACCAGAAAGTCCAGTTGCCTCTTAAAAAAGCACCTTTGGGATAACCATGACCTGGATGACTGAGAATATCAATAGACATCTAAATAGACATTTTCTGCTCAAACCTATCTAGACCCCATTGAAGACAGTGGAACCCTTATGTTTCAGAGACAGGAGGAGACTGCAGCTTATATATAAAACTCCCCCTCCCCTGATATTCAAGTGAATACCGAAAAATGGGTTTGGATTAGGTAAATAATCTTATCAAAATAACATTAGCAGTGGAGATGTCTCCTCTCCATACACCCTTCTAACATATGGTGGCACATAAAACAAGATTTAAGAATCAGGTAGGATAGCATCCAAATATGGTCAATGTATGCTTTAGACCAGGGGTCTCCAACCCAAGGAGTCTTGGTTGCGCAATGGTTAGAGTTCAAGCTGCTTCTGCTGACTGCTAGCTGTAGTTCACCAGTTCAAATCTCACCAGGCTCAAGGTTGACTCAGCCTTCCATCCTACCGAGGTGGGTAAAATGAGGATCCAGATTGTTGGGAGCAATATGCTGATTCTGTAAAGTGCTTAGAGAGGGCTGTGAAATACTGTGAAGCGGTATATATGTCTAAGTGCTAAGACTAAGTGCTAAGAATTCTTACTCCCAGAATTCCTCAGCCAGCAAAGTTGTCAACCTTGACAACTTTAAGAAGTGGAGATTTCAACTCTCCATATGCTGGCTGAGGAATTCTGGGAGTTGAAGTCCACAAGTCTTAAAGTTGCCAAGGTTGAAGACCCCTGCTTTAGACCAGTGTTTCAACCCTGGCAACTTTAAGATGTTCAGACATGCCCACTGAGGAATTTTTGGAGTTGAAGTCCATCCATTCAGTCCATGGCTGAAAACATGACTTTAGAATAAAGGGGAAAGTGGATATAAATTAATAAATAACATTAAGGTAATTTATATTTTATATTAGTTAAGTAGCTACATCTCCACATACAGTTTATTTGGCACTGGAGAATTGCCAAACTATATCTTAAAAACAGTGGTTTTTTTCAACTTTAGCAACTTTAACATGTGTAAACTTCATCTCCCAGAATTCCTCAGTCAACATGTGGAGAGTTGAAGTCTCCTCTTATTAAAGTTGTCCAGGTTGAGAACTCTGTTAAAATATCGTTTCCAGTCCTCACAAAGTTTTAAAAGGCACAAAATCACAATGCACAAATAAATATCGACATGCAATAAAAGAAATATTTTACAAGAAGAGTCCTTCACTCCTCTTCTCACAACAAAATACCTTACTCCGCCAGACTTGAAATTTTTGGTTTAGACAACTTACAACTCCGTCGTCTCCATTCCGACTTAATTATACTTCATAAAATTATATACCAAAGTGTCCTACTTGTTAATGACTACTTCACCTTCAACCGCAACAACCCACGAGCACAAAATTGATTTAAACTAAATGTCAACTGCTTCAAACTTGCCTGCAAAAAAATACGACTTCAGCAACAGAGTAATCAATGCCTGGAATGCACTACCTGATACTGTGGTTTCTACCTTTAGCCTTAGACTATCTACAATTAACCTCTCCCCCTGTCTAAGAGGACTGTAAGGGGCGTGCATAAGCACACCACTCTGCCTACCATCCCTATCCTATTGTCTTCTTTTATTCCTTTTCATCATTAATTATCTAATGTTTTATTTGTAAAAATTACCACCCTATAATCGTTTGACAAAAATAAATAAACAAACAAACAAACAAATAAACAAAGAACGAAAGAAAGAAAGGAAGGAAGGAAGGAAGGAAGGAAGAAAGAAAGAAAGAAAGAAAGAAAGAAAGACAGCTAAATAAATGTAACCCCTTTGGGATGAGTTGATTGAGTCAGCTAAACTCTTGTGGGTTTTCCTATGATACCCTAATTTTACCCCTATACTGTATATTGATTAAAAAATGTGTGTTGTGCAAATGAGAGAGTTGTGAAACAGAACTTGCTGAGAAGGCAGAATTCTTTTTATTCTTTTTTTTTTAATATCCCACCTTTTATTTAGGAGCTCAAAGTGACTTACACAGTATTATCTCTTTTGATTTGTCCTGTCAATAGCAACAATCCTGTGAGGTGAACTGGATTGGGAAGGATTGACCCAGTGGTGAAAACAGTGACAGGCTCCTACGGGTATGGTCGGGTATGCAGAACTGGTAGAAAAAAAATGATTCCCCCCCCCCTTTTTTTTTTACCTTTTGGGCTCTGGGTATGTTTTTCCTATCGCAGTAAATGAGGTTGAATGTGTATAATTTTAGAAGAGCTGTGTTTGTGTGTGTGTGTGTGTACATACACATATAGTATATACACTAGTTAATGTATATTTTTGTTTGCTTGTTTGTAATATGCCTTTCGTAAGCTACTTAAAACCTACCTCTGCCGCCAGGCATGGGGGAATTAAGACTTTTTTATCCCCCTAGGCCGTTACAATTGTATACATGGTATGTTTGTATGTATGTTTGGTTTTTATATATTAAGGGGTTTTAATTTGCTTTTAGTATTGGATTTTATTGTATATTTTCATGATTGTTGTTAGCCGCCCCGAGTTTTCGGAGAGGGGCGGCATATAAATCCAATAAAACTAAACTAAACTAAACCAATATGTATGTAAACATATGACATATATACATAGAATTAAATAGTATATTTTGGATGTTCAGTAATAGTAAATAGATAGGGAAATTGTATCTCTTTGAGGCAAGGAGAGGCCAGGCACCCTAAACCTAACCCAAACCCTTGACGTGAGTGACGTTAAGTTGGCCATCTTTAATCCAGTCACATGACCTTTAAGCCACTCCCGGTCACATGATCGACAAGTCACACTCACCTGGTCACATGGCTGGCAAGCCACACCCACAAAATAAGCCATGTCCACAGTGTGGTAGTAAAATATTTGCAGCCCTTCCCTGGATGAAATCCTTTTTTTTTTACTACCGGATCTATGGGTGTGGCTTGGTGGGCGTGGCAGGGGAAGGATACTTCAAATTCTCTATTCCCACTCCACTCTGGGGTCAGCCAGAGGTGGCATTTGCCGGTTCTCCAAGCTACTCGGAATTTCCTCCTCAGGTTCTCCAGAACCTGCTGGATTTCACCCCTGGATTATTTTATTCCCATACTCAGCATAGCTTGTCAACAACTGCTTTAGCAACTCCTTTTAAGCATGATTAAACTACCAACGGATACAAGGGAGAAATTGTACTCTGAAAAACTATTGGATGGCTATGATCCTGTTGCATGCTGAGTACCAGACCTGCTGCACAATTCACTGGTGTTGTGGTCTGCATATTTTCAGACTGCCCAGGGGTTTACAGTTACCAACATCAATGTATTAAAGCTCTACAGGTGTCATCCACATCTGTCTGCACCTAACAAATCCAGTATTCTCCCACTCAAATAAATCCTTTCGCTGAAATGTTGGTTTACATACATTCCAAAGGCTTAGGGTTAACGTTAATATTTCAGCCATCCTTGTACTTAGGAGCTGTTTGAACACCGATGTAAAATGTAATAGATTTTAAACAGACTCATAGAAACATAGAAACATAGAAGTCTGACGGCAGAAAAAGACCTCATGGTCCATCTAGTCTGCCCTTATACTATTTTCTGTATTTTATCTTAGGATGGATCTATGTTTATCCCAGGCATGTTTAAATTCAGTTGCTGTGGATTTATCTACCACGTCTGCTGGAAGTTTGTTCCAAGGATCTACTACTCTTTCAGTAAAATAATATTTTCTCATGTTGCTTTTGATCTTAGTAGAAGGACTCTTTGGTCCTTCTCAAGTATCTTTCAAAGCGCATAGGATCTCATCTTGCGGGGATGAATCTATACTGAAATCTTTAATTGGCCTCTGGAGTACCAGCTCTTTCTTGTGTGGATTTTAATGTGTATCTTAGATATACATTTTTCCCTATGTACAATATATGCATTCATGCTGTATGCCCAGATGCTGTGGAACACCATTGCATATGTTATTTAATATGGCTCTTTTCTTTTCTATTCTTATCCATGACTGGAGAAGATGGATTTCTCTCTGAAAACTGAACCTCTCTTATGCATATATTCATAGAGGAACAGTGACGGGCTCAGGTACGCAGACCCGGTTGAAAAGTTTTGGTCAGGTATGCCGAACCAGTAGAAAAAGTTTGATTTTTTCCCCTTTTCCCCCCTTCTGGGCTCTAAGTATGTTTTTCCTATCACTAAATGAGGTTGAATGTGTATAATTGTAGAAGAGCTGTGTGTGTGAGAGAGAGTGAGTGTGTAGAGACACATACAGTTTATATAGTAGATAATGAATATTTTTGTGTTCCTGTGTGTAATATGTATGTACATATATGGCATATATACATAGAATTAAATAGTATATTTTTGATGTTCAGTAATAGTAAATAGATAGGGATATTGTATCTCTTTGAAGCGAGAAGAAGCCAAGTACTCTAACCTTAACCCAAACTCTTGACATGAGTGTCGTCAAGTTGGCCACCTTTAAGCCATCACATGACCTTTAACTCACTCCTGGTCACATGATCATCAAGTCACTCCCACCTGGTCATATGGCCGGCAAGCCACACCCGCAAAATAAGTGATCCCTTGTTTTTCACGGGGGATGCGTTCCAAGACCACCCATGAAAAACGAAAAACCGCAAAGTAGAGACACTCTATTTACAACATAAATATAACATTGGGCGCGGGTGCGGGAGGAGGGCACCTCGGGGTTCCTCTCTCTTTAAAATTGCTCCTCCTCTGGATAATTGTATAAGAGACATTGTACAAGATAAGAAAAGCTACGGCTTGGCTTCCATGCTCGCCCTTGGGGGAGGGCAGATCGGGAAAACCCGTGATGTTAAAAAAAAAAAAGGCGGAATATCTTTTCCATTAATATTTTTTGAAAACCCTTGTTATAGCCTTTCCGTGAAAGTTGGACCTGTGAAAGTTAAGGGACCACTGTATAATAAAACTATACTGTGAGTCTTGGTAATCACATCTGATATAGTGACCAAATATTAGACTCTAATTATTAATCCACAACTCCCTTATGATGCCAATAGCAAGTCTATTTTTTCAGTAGCCAATTGGGCCTCATCTTTATTTTTTCCTCTATCAACCTCCACCATACCACCATAAGACCCCTCATCTCAGCTTCAAGTTCTAAAATGCAGCAGTCATTAAGTAAAAACAGTTGTGAAATAAGATGACACAGACATTAAGCAAAACCATTATCCGCAATCGGCAGTTTTGCCAGAAACCAGATTTAAACAATTTAAACAGTTTTGCCAGAAACAATCCTAAGCTGCATCAACAGGGGAATACACTCCAATTCCAGGGAAGTCTTAATACCACTCTACTACGCCCTGGTCCGACCACACCTGGAGTACTGTATTCAGTTCTGGTCACCACACTTCAAAAGAGACATTGAAACTCTGGAGAAGGTGCAAAAAAGAGCAACCAAGATGATTAAGGGACTGGAAACCAAGACTTATGAAGAGAGACTGAGGGAACTGGGCATGGATAGCCTAGAGAAAAGGAGGGCCAGAGCGGACATGATAGCAGTCTACAAGTATACGACGGGATGTCACAGAGAGGAGGGGATCACTTTATTCTTCAGGGCACCAGAGGGCCGGACGAGGAACAACGGCTGGAAGCTGACCAAGGAGAGATTCAACATGGAGATGAGGAGGAACTTCCTGACGGTCAGAGCGATCAACCAATGGAACAACCTACCAGCGGACATTGTGAACTCCAACACTCTGGACATTTTTAAGAGAAGATTGAACTGCCACTTGACTGGTGTACTATAGGGTTCCTGCTTGGGCAGGGGGTTGAACTCGATGGCCTTCATGGTCCCTTTCAACTCTAACAATCAATCAATCAAGACAGATAACTGTGGCCACCATCATATCAAAGCCTATTATAAAGCTATCCTGGTCTTTTTCTCCAAAATACCCCATCCTATGTTAATTATATGCTATCAGGCAGAAACCTGAGTAGCATAGAAACAAAATAAATGGGAAAAGAATATTTTCATTCAGGTGATGGAGCGAATGTTTTCTTTCAGTGGTAACAGGCTGATTTGTTGTGGTTTGTAATGCAAACACTTTGAGTATCCACAACATTCCTGGGCTGATGATATATTTATTTGTTTTGGATACTCTGAGATGATTTGCTTTTCACTGCTGAAAAGTGGTGAGCCAGTTTTTGTGAAAAAGTAATCCAGTGTAACTTTGTTTTGTTTTTCATAAATTGAGAGCTGCACCCAGCCCTGGGAATGTTTGTGTATTCACAGGTCTCAGCCATTCCATAACTTAAAGTAACAAGGCACCTGGATAATGTATTAAAATAAAAAGAAGTATACTTCAAGGTCACTGTCGGAGATTAGCTTCCTTAGATAATGAACTTTATCACCTATCCAATGGTGATTCTCTGATATCACATAATGGCCATTTTTACCATGGTTTTACCCCAGTTTAATATTGTATCTCATCTATTTTATTGTCCACACATTTCACATACATGTGTATGCTGCTATTTTATTTAAACATAATTGTGTTTGTTCCTATAATGTGTTTTATTAGTGTTGTATATAGGTGATTGCATGACCTCTGCATATGCCATCCACTAAATCAAAAAAATAAGTAATAGGTCTCAATCAATGTCAAGCAATCAGAGAAAGAATTACTCTACTGCACACTCAAAGGGGTGCTTTGTGTGCTGTTTTTTCACACTTCTTTGGTGTAAGCTTGTTTCTGATGATCTTTCTTGGTCAAGCCAACTTTTCATAGATCTTTGAAAGGATACTTCACATGGAAGGTCCCTCTTGAAGCTATTTTGGGTATGCTTCAAAGAGTACAATGAAGCAACTACACAACACTTGGTTTCACCATCTTCATTTACTGCCTCCTCTGGCACTTGCAATGTCACAACAAGGATCTGTGCTTGCATGGAAATCTCATCCGATGCTTCCTAACGCAACACAAGATTCATCAGAACAACTGTTCTGTGCACAGGCGCTTCTTCCAGCTTCTGCACGTATCCAAAAAATCTGTACGAGGTTTTGTGAGGTACCACACTAAAGCAAATTGTATTTCTTTTTTCCAAGTTGAAGGCCATCAGAAAAAAGCCCCTTGTCTCACCAAAGCCATCTGACGCAGGCATGAACATCTCCTGTCTTTTAAATGAACAGATGCAGGTTACCATAAATTTTCTTTGGAAAAATTATCTTTCTAGTACATTATTCTATCTGAATTTATTTTCAATTTGGAAAAGTATCCCAACCAAACTTTGTTTAAAATTCTGCAATCTTTTTAGATAGTCACAAACAGTTGCCAGCTGACCAGGATAGCTTGATCTTAGTTTCTCCTACCATTTTGGATCTCAATTTCAACTGCAGCAGTTGTCTCTACTATATATCTTAATATATTATTTTACTGAAAGAGAAAATATTATTTTACTGAAAGAATAGTAGATGCTTGGAACAAACCCCCAGCAGACGTGGTTGGTAAATCCACAGTAACTGAATTTAAGCATGCTTGGGATAAACATATATCCATCCAAAGATAAAATACAGGAAATAGTATAAGGGCAGACTAGATGGACCATGAGGTCTTTTTCTGCTGTCAATCTTCTATGTTTCTATGTTAATGACCATCTGCAATGACACTGTATTTTTTTTAAATGATATCTTTGTTTTGGCCAAAGCTTGATGTAGGCACTTCTCTTTTATTAAATCTTTGAAGTACTTCATGAGAAAGAAACATGGCAGAAAGAATTATTCACTCACTTTTGATAATCTGTCAGAATATATGCTTTTGTAGGACTGTTACCTTTGTCATTTCTCTCAATAGGGAAAGCATATCAATATAGTTGACCAATGGGCTAAAGTGCCTCATTTTTTTTAAAAAAAATCCCTATTCCCCAAACTCCTTAAACTTCAATAGAACAGCAAATGTATTTGTAATGCTTCTTGAACTTTTTAGACAGAAAACAAACCAAATGACAACAAAAAGGATCTCCATAACTTTTTGTTTTCTTCAACTATAAACAATTCCTAATAAAATAGAAAATTCTGAGAAAAAGGGTTAGAAATGAAACAAACAAGCAAACAAACAAACAAAACCCCAGCAGACCTCTGAGTTAGACAAACTGAAAGTTTAGTAGAAATGAATTACACAGAGCAGTCAAATAATTGTTATAATTTTATGGCATAGGTAGAAAACTAGTGAGTCAGTCTGAGCCTTAAATTCCATGTTTCAAAGATGTAGCTTTGCTTATACAGTTCAATTTTGTCTTTAGTCTAAACATTTAAGTCAGATTAAGACTCAGCTTTCCATTGCTAATTAAAAGGATCCATTACAGTAATTAGATTTCCACCACCACCCCAAAAAAATTGTGGCTTATGAGTTCACAAAATGAGCTGTGTGCTCCCCTCTTGCCTTTGTAAATGTGGCTGAATGCTCTACTTCCCTTTCTTAAAACAGAGTTCTGTCACTGGGCCTGAATTCAGAACTCAATAATCTGCTTGACCATAAAAAATGAACTGCAGCTCGATGAATGAAAAGTCATGCTCTATGGCAAGCTCACAAGAAGAGGAAGGGAAAGGATGGGAATATAGATTAATTAGGATTGGCAAACTTTTGTTTTGGAATCTTAAGGTATATCCACAATGGCTGATTGAGCCATTGACATCATCCACACATTTGCAAGCAGAGAAAGCATAGAAACATAGAAGACTAATGGCAGAAAAAGACCTCATGATCCATCTAGTCTGCCCTTATACTATTTTCTGTATTTTATCTTAGGATGGATATACATTTATCCCAGGCATGTTTAAATTCAGTTACTGTGGATTTATCCACCACGTCTGCTGGAAGTTTGTTCCAAGGATCTACTACTTTTTCAGTAAAATAATATTTTCTCATGCTGCTTTTGATCTTTCCCCCAACTAACTTCAGATTGTGTCCCCTTTTTCTTGTGTTCACTTTCCTATTAAAAACACTTCCCTCCTGGACCTTATTTTACCCTTTAACATATTTAAATGTTTTGATCATATCCCCCCTTTTCCTTCTGTCCTCCAGACTATACAGATTGAGTTCATTAAGTCTTTCCTGATATGTTTTATGCTTAAGACCTTCCACCATTCTTGTAGCAATGCTATGGAAGGAATAGCAGCTACCAAAAAACTGTCTCTCCTCAGTGTTTCTTAGCTAGAAAACTGTCGCAATGGATGTTACCTTATGTTGAATTCCCATTTTCTTCCCGATAATGTGCTATTATGGAAACTTGTGGTGTGATGCCATCAGCGATGGGCTACGAACCAAACGCTAAATTGCGCTCGCCGCCACGGCTCATAAGTTCTTGCAGGACCAGCGCGATTTTGCTGCTGCACATGTGGAGGTAGCAAAATTGTGCCCGTGTTTCGGTGAGTTTACCTGCGTCTCCATGCATGATTTTGCTACCTCCACAGGGGCAGCAGCAAAATTGCACTGGTCCTGCAAGAACTTGCGAATCACAGCGGCAAGCGCAATTTAGCGTTCCGGTTCGTAGCCCACCGCTGCATGCCATCATTTGGGTACTTTTCTATTTTATATTAAGGTTCGTCCATTGGGAAGGGTGGGGCATATCAACATGTGGTGATGTCATATTACATTTCCGTAATTACACATTACAGGTTAACAAGAGATGATATGCCTGATGATGCATCTCTGCCTATCATCACATTCTGTTTTCATCTCCTCTTAGTTTATATCACTTATAATATTTGCACTAGAAGACTTCCAAGGTCCCTTCCAACCCTATATCTCTACGATTCTTTAATTATTCTTCCATCTGCTTTAGCCTCCTCTCAGGCAATCTCAATTTGCCATTTTCTTCTTTTCTCCCAAGGGTTCCCCATATTGTTCTCTTTCTTTATTCTCAAGGAGATAAATTAAACTGAAGCCCTCTGAAACTGAGAACACCCTATCAAATGTGTGTGGGGGGGTGTGTGGGGTGGGAGTTAGGAACAGCCCTTTCTCTTCATTGGCTGGGGTGGATGGCAATACCACTGTAATTTGGCACCATATGCCTCTCCTGGTGGCATAATCAAGAGATGGAAACTATGACTAAGTCCCCTTTTCCCTCTCACAGGTAAACATTCCTGCAGGGACAGGACTCAAATAATACAATTGGTGCCAAAGATTGGAGGACTAATTCGACCCCCAGCCTGCTAAGATATCTTCATGGCCAGAAAGGGATCCTTGTTTTGTTTAATGTGATTAAAAACACCAATGGACATTTTTAGCATACCCTGTATGTGGTTTTGAACGCTCCAGATATGAGAAGTATTAAAAGAAAGTATATTGACAGACTGTATTTCCAGTTAAGGTAAGACTTGCTTCACCAGTTCAGGTAGGAGTTGCACACTAACATTTTGGAATTAATAGCAATATTGGGGTTCTTTCAGGAATCTTTATAACTTTTTTTATAATGGCTTTATAACTTTTTTTGCATAAACGAACATTATGGACTTGATTGCAAACTTAATAAATGCACACATGCCACATTTTATGGTACAATTGATAAAAGAAACCAATTCAAACCCAGGAGAGAATTGGTGTAAATTAGCTAATTGGCACAAAGTGGAGGGAAATATCAGTCCTGAGATACCAAATCTAGAAGCAAAAGTTCTCTTCCTGTGAAATGCAGGAAACTAGGAGTCCAGCAGTTCAAATGAATACGGTACATAGGTTTATTTTATTGTAAGCTTAAGGTCTCTACAAGAATCTTAAATCAAAGTGGTAGATAAGTAGATAAGAGTCAATAGAATTCAAGATAGGTTGGACTTAGATCTCTTGTGAGCATGAAAGGACTTGAGACAGATGACACATTTGACCCTGACCTCAGGTTCAGCCTGGTCACCTCCTACACCTCCCTTGAGGAACATGATGATCTAAACACTACATATTATAATCTGCTGTGGTCCACATCTATGAATGCAGTAATGGCATTTAAATTTTTCTTACTACTGTTTCTGTGGGTGTGGTTTGGTGATGTGACATAGCTTGGTAGACATGGCAAGGGAAGAATACTGTAAAGTCTCCATTCCCTCCCCACTACAAGGTAAGGTTACTGCAAAATCCCCATTTCCTCCCAATCAGCTGGGACTCGGGAGGCAGAGAATAGATGGGGGCAGGGCCAGTCAGAGGCAGCATTTATTGGCTTCTGAACTACTCAAAATTTCAGCTATCGGTTCTCCAGAAGTATCAGAACCTGTTGAATACCACCTCTGACCTGATGGCGTTTTAATTCCCCCCCCCCAATGCCATAGTGTCATTTTACTTTACAGGAAATTTCAAACAGGGCTCAGCTTTTCAGAATGGTCTCTTGCTTTCACTCAGTTTGCAATGGGAATATTGGAAAGATGGGAACATCTGGACACAGGAAACTGGTTTCATTTGGGGTCTGATCTTTGGTCTACTGATCCCTCCCAATATTGTCAACACTGTTTTTACGAATATGAAAATTTTCAAGTTTTTCAATTTGGAACCTTTTAATGGTGAAGTATATGAAAAGAGGCATTTGTGCTAACAGGCTTTGTTCTGGCTTATGAGAAAAAAATCTTCTGAGGAAGAAACAGACCCTGAAGAACTAATCATCAAAGACCTTCAGAACAGGAAGAAGCAGCTGTCCTCTATAATCCCAGGGGTTACGACAGCTGAGCTCAATCTAAAGGTGATTCTGATGTTAAGTGTTTTTTCTTGGAGCTGAAATGAGTAATACAACTGTCCTTGACCTGAAAAGTTCAGCCATTGATTTTGGTTTCCCTCCATAATTCAGGTAGGATGACATCATCATCCCAACTCCCATTTATATAAACACAATGTGAACATTTAGAAGTTTATTCAATTTAGAAGTTGTGGAATCTACCTTCTCTCATCATAAAAAGTAGCCAATGGGTGCCATTCATCCTTTTTTTTCTCCCCAGATTGAAATGTTACAATACTCTACTTGTTTGTGTTTGAGAGCTTGAGTCTAAATAGGAATGCAAAAATTAGTGGTGGAATTGCTGAGAAAGTCTCCAAAGTTACCTCATTGCTCTAAAATTATTGTGCATTTTTCATCCACAGATCAAATAGCTTTTTGGTTTGGTAAAAACTAAATAGCTTATGTTTCTCTAGCAATCACTATATTTATCCTATGGATTTATTTGCATGTGTATGTACTGGAGCCTGGGAAAATAAAATTGAGGCTGTTTGGAGGGGGGAAAAATACTCCTATGCTAATCCAGATTGGGAGTTCCCACAAAACTGATCTTCTAAACAAAAAAAATGTGGCCCACTATATATAAGTGGTGTTAAAATCTGCATTCTTTTAAACCACCTTGGGAAACAATTTAGCAATAGCATTTGCATTTAAATTTATATACCACTTCACAGTGCTTTACATGGTTTTCAGAAGTAAGCACATTGCCCCCAACAATCTGGGTCCTCATTTTACTGACCTCGGAAGGATGGAAGGCTGAGTCAACCTTGATCCTACTGAGATTCAATCCGCCAAACTGCTGGCAGCTGGTGATCAGGAGAAGTAACTTGACTTCTGCACTCTAACCACTGCACCACCCAGGCTCTTTGGTGTAGTGGTTAAGGCACCCAACTAGAAATAGGGATGGTGTGAGTCCTAGTCCCAGTTTAGGCATGAAGCCACTAGGGTGACCTTGAACCAGTCATTCTTTCTCCGCCATAGCAAGCAAGCAATGGCAAATAATTTCAGAAGCTCACTTCTGAAGTCACACTGAGAACTTGTCCAAAATAACTTGTCTTAGTCCCTAAGAGTCTCCACTGATATAAAAGCACACACACAAAAAAAACCAACCCTGAATTTGACACAGGATAAAAACTGACACAAAACCATAGGAGATGTTGACAAGAAATTGGGATGTTTTGGATTGGAGAAAGGACTAACAGAATAGACACAAACTGTTTTTAAGACACCACATGCTTAATACCAAGCAATATTCTTGCAACCTTAAAAAAAAAAAAGAAATTTGGTGGTTTAAAGGTCTGTGCCAAGAGCAGGCATCGGGATTTAGCCCTGAAGCCATTTTTGTCTGGCTCCTTCTAGTCCTTTTAAATGTTAATCGAGTAATGTTTAAAAATTGCCCACAGTTTCATTTGAAAGTGAAAACAGAATTATTTTAAGATGTGCAAAATAAAGCTGCTTGGCACTTTAAACTTGCATGACTTGCTATGGGTGTTAAATAGAAATAGCTCATGTCACAATAATACATATTCCATCTTTTGTAATATAAAGCCTTCTGCATTTGTTTACAGAAATCATTGCTTATTTTATTTACTTACTTACTTACTTACTTACTTACTTACTTACTTACTTACTTACTTACTTACTTATTTATTTAAATTTATATGCTGCCCAGCTTGCAACAAAAAACGGCATCTAAAAAAAGGCAATTAAAAAAAACAGTTTTAAAGCCTGAAACCAACCTCATGTTGGTCAAAACCAGCCAGGAGGGGCACGGGTCCAGTAAACAAGTGGAGAAACACACAGTTCCCATAGCCTTGTCCACTTCCTCAGGAGTTGTAGAATCAAACTTGTCCCACACAATAGGACTAAGACTTACCTCCGACATCTCAATCTGAATTGCCCAATCAAAGTCCAGGTCCATCTGAATCTCGGTAACATTGACTGCTAGAAAATGATCAAATTCCTCAGCTCTACCCTGCAGGAGTTCCTCAGCTCCCTTCACATAATTCCCCGGATGCAATGAGCACGGAAAAATGAGAACATTTTGCCACCTGTATCACCACTTAGATAAGTCCTAGTGAAGGCTCTTAACAGTAATCAGTCAGGTTCAGATTTACTGGTTCTCCAGCGTCGCTTTAGATGTCTCTTCTGCATCTCCCGGAGCTTCTTGGTGGATCCACCGCCTCGGAGAGGTCACAAATGTGCAATCCAGTCCAGTGCCCCCAGTGAACCCCTCTTTCAGGCAGCCTCCAGGGACTCAGCTGGATTTACATGAACATTGGATCTACATGAACATTGGCCATTGTTAATAAAATAACAGTGATTGCCCCATTATCATGGGGCAGTTGTGTTGAAGATAGTAGGGTTTGGAGTAGTTTTCTTCATGTGTCATCCTTTCTCTTCTGGGATTTTTCCTATAGGATAGATAAATGGATCCTGTAACATCTAAGTAATCTTATGTAGTATCATATATGACCATATATTCAGGTTATCATTGGTAGATGACATCAGTTATAATACATCTTGTTGATGTTGTGGTTGGCTCTGGGCCAGCTCCTGCTCCGAGGACTGTGGGGGTTGGTTTGGGAGAATTCTCACGTTATCAGAGACCGGTTTTACTGCCAACAGCTTCGGACAGTGAAGCTTCTGTGTCAAGGACAGGTTCTGGGAGTAAAGCAGGATCGGATGATGAAGTAATTACAGGTAGCCCATTAGCTAATGACCCCATTAGTGAGTCATCATCATCATCATTAGACTCAGAAGAAGAGAGATTCATAGATGCTCGCAGGTGCAGGTTTATGACAAGGAGGGAACAACTGCACAAGTATTATAGAAAATAAGGGAGAACACCTGTGGCTGGGGCAATTAGGCTAATGGGGCTGCTGATAAATTGCCAGTGTGGTTGAGAGCATGAGTGGAAAATTATCTGTTTGGTGAGAGAGAAATGCTGTCTGCTTTTGAACTGCTTCAGGATTTATAAGGACTGTTTTGAACAATTCACAGTTAAGTACAGCGTGAGGACTCTTGAAGGGGGGTGGCTGTGACGTCTTCACAGCTGCTTTTCATCTGCTTTGCTTTTGTTTTTGCTTTTCACAGACTTCCAGGCTCACGGTTTGTGGGAGAGCACTTTGGCTGATTTAAAGTGCGTATGTACAATATTTTTTCTGTTGATAAACCGACTCTTTGTTTACTTTACCACAGTGTGTGTTTGAATTTACACTTTGGATTTAATTGGGGCTTGTACATGAAGCCCGGCATAACAGTTGATATGAGGAAATGTAAGAAAACAATTTTTATAATTGCCAAGTCATTGCACAATTAATATGGATCCTTGAAAGCTCAAAAACTAGTTAGCCCTGATCTGTTCTCACAATCAAAATATCAGGCATGTTTCTTTTTTTTCTTTTCTTTTTTTTATAAAATTTTATTACAAATATATACACATTTACATACAATATATGTTTTATATTAATACAAGGCTAAATCAACGCATAACAAATAAACGAACAAACAAACATGACAAACAAACAAACAAACAAACAAACAAAAAGAAAATATTCTTTAAAAAAGATCTAATTGCTTATTTAAGTACATTAGTAACAATAACTATTCACTTAGCATATTTTATAATATTTGTACTTGTATTCCCTTCAGGAGGTAAGTTTTGAATGATTTTTGATTTTAAATTATTTTCTGGTGATGTATGTTGTGTCCTCAGCGTATACCATTTTCTCTTGTAGGTTGTCACTGTTCTTTAAATCATTTAATTCTTTCTTATCCGCCTTCTTTTATTCATATTTAATTTCTTTAATATCATACAGATCTTTCTTTATAAAAAGGTTTTTTGTATATATGTCTTTTGTATTTTTTTTCTATGTAATAAAAAGGATATAAAGTATTGTTAATTTGATTTTTTCTTTTGAATTTTATTTCTTTTCTTAAACCAGTTATAAAGATGTATCCAGTTTTTATCGTGTTCGGAATCCTCTTTATTTTTTAATTTAATTGTTAATGCGTCAAATTCAGCACAGTCTAATATTTTTTTAATTATCAAATCGTCTTCAGGTGGTTCGGGTTGCTTCCAATTTTGAGCTATCGTTATTCTAATTGCTGTCAATATATGAATTAATAAGTAATGTTTGTTTTTTTCAATTTTTTGATCTATAATTCCCAGGAGAAAGGCTTCAGGTTTTTTATTTATCTTCATTTTTAAAATCTCTTCTATCCAATTCTGCATTTTGTTCCAGAATTTTTTCATTTTTGAGCAGGTCCACCAAATGTGGTAGTAGGTCCCCATTTTTTTACACCTCCAACATTTTGGGTTTGTTCCTTTATACATTTTGGCTAATGTTGCCGGTGGAAGGTGCCACCTATAATACAATTTGTATATGTTTTCCTTATAAGCTGTAGATTTTGTTAATTTATAGTTTTTGGTCCAAATTGATTCCCACTTATCTAAATTTATGCTATAACCAAAATTTTTGCCCCAACTATGTATACTATTTTTAACTATGTGTTCCTCCATTTTGTAGTGTAGCATATATCTATATATTTTGGAAATCATTTTCTTTTCTTGGCCTAAAATTATCTTATCTAATTCTATCTCTTTTATTTGTATTTCCTTCCTTTTCCCCTCTTGATATTTTGATTTAATTACGTTATACGCCCACCAATCGATTTTGATTCCAATTTCTTATAATTGTTCCCTAGTTTTTAATTCCCCATTTTTTTCTAATGTTTGATAATAATTTAACATTTTGTTTAGTACTCTTGAGTTTGGGTATACCGTCGCCTCTAAGCTCGAGTACCATTTGGGAATTTGGTGGTAGTACATTTTTTTGATTTTTTTCCAAGTTGTGTATAACGAGTTTCTTATTATATGTTGTTTGAAATAACTATGTGTTTGTTCTTTGTTTTCCCACAGGATAGCATGCCACCCTGTTCTCATATCGTGTCCTTCCAGTATTAATAGTCTTTTATTTTCCAATTTAAACCAATCTTTCAACCAATCCATAATTGCTGCATTATAGTATAATTCGAAATCTGGTAGTGCAAATCCTCCTTGTTTGATATTATCTTGTAGATATTGTATTCTAATTCTAGGTTTTTTTCCGGCCCAGACGAATTTTGTAATCATTCTATTTAATTTTTGAAAAAAGTCTTTTCTTAATATAATTGGAATCGTCCTATATAGATATAGAATCTTGGGTAAGATGGACATTTTTATTGTTGAGATTCTACCTATGAGCGAGATAGGCAATTTGTTCCATTTTTCTAATTTCTTTTTTATTTCTTTTATTAAAACCGTATAATTATCTTCCTTTATTGTGATTGCTTTTGCTGTTAATTTTATTCCCAAATACTTAACTGTTTTTACTATTTGTAGGCCTAATCTGTCTTCTAACATTTTCTTCTCTGTATTTGTTAAATTTTTGTCAGTATTTTGGTTTTTTGTTTATTAATTTTAAGTCCTGCTACTTTTCCGAATTCAGTGATCTCCTTTAATAAAACTTCCCCTGATTCAATTGGATCTTCTATATTGAATACTAGATCATCGGCAAATGCCTGAATTTTGTATTCTTGTCCTTTCAAATTTAATCCTTTAACATTTTTGTTTAACCTTATCTGATTTAATAAGATTTCTATGGCCAAAATAAATATTAATGGGGAGAGGGGGCATCCTTGCCGTACTCCCTTTTCTATTTTTCTATTTTGCGTTAATTGGTCATTTATTATAACTTTTGCCGATTGTGTAGAGTATATCGTTTTGATTGCTTTTATAAATTTTTCTTTAAATTTCATTTTAGTCAGTTGTTTAATAAAGAAGTTCCAATTCAAATTATCGAATGCTTTTTCCGCATCTAAAAATATTAATGCCAAATTCTTTCCTGGGTTTGCCTCATAGTACTCTAAAATATTTATAATGTTTCTCAGATTATTTTTTATATTTCTGTTTGGTAAAAAGCCGCTCTGGTCCGGATGTATGATTTCGTTAATTATCCCTTTAAACCTTTCTGCTAATATTGTTGTAAAGATTTTGTAATCTGAGTTTAGTAATGCAATTGGTCTGTATTGTTTTATTAAATATCTTTGTTCCAAATCTTTTGGTATTAGTGTTATTAACCCTTCCTTCCAGGATTCAGGCATTGCTCCTTTGTCTAACACCTCATTCAGCATCTGTAATAATAATTTTTTTGACTGGTTCATATATTTCTTTGTAATATTCGGCTGGTATTCCATCTACTCCTGGGGTTTTGTTATTGTTTTGTTTTTTAATTGCTAGCTCTAATTCTGTCATAGTTATGGTTTTATCCATTCTATCTATGTTAGTCTCCGATATTTGGGGTAGTTCAATCTCGTTCAAATATTGATCTATTTCTTCCTCTTTTATATCATCTTTCCTATATAGCTGTTGAAAATAGTTTTGTATTATCTTTTTTTTCCTTCTATATCAATTTGTTTTTTTCCCTTTTCATCTTCCAGTTGTTGGATATATTTCTTCTCTTTCTGTTTTTTAATTTTATAGGCAAGCCACCTTCCCGGTTTGTTTGCATGTTCGAAGTAGTTTTGTTTTACACTTTTGATTTTTTGGGCTATTTCTTCCTGTGCTATCAAGTTAATCTTGTGTTTAATTACATCTCTTTTTTCTTTTAGTTCGATTTTTTTTGGATCTTTTATCCATTCGGCTTCTATTTGTTCTAATTCTTTTTGATTTTCTCTCATCTCCCTATTTTTATCCTTATTTTTTTTACTAGTGTATGCAATGGTTATCCCCCTTATATATGCTTTGGTTGTGTCCCATATATTTTGTATGGTTGTGTCTTCATTCCAATTTTTTTCTAGAAAGATATCTAATTCTTTTTTTGAAAATTCTTTGTATTTATTTTCTTGTATAATTTTTGTATTCATTGTCCATCTATTTTTTTTGGTTTGGTTTCCTCTAATTATAATACTTACTGGATTGTGGTCTGCCCAAAAATTAGGTTCTATTTCTGCTGATATTATCTCTTGTTGTAATTCTATGTTTGTCCATATCATGTCCAATCTAGACCATGAGTCGTGTGGGTATGAATAATAAGTATATTTACATTCATCCCTGTGTCTTTCCCTCCATGTATCCTTTAATTTAAATTCCTCTATAATATCTTTGAGTTCTTCTGTTATTGTTTTTTTCTTTTTACTCTTTTCTTTACCTTTATAGTCTTTGTCGTAATCTATTATTATATTAAAGTCCCCAATCACACAGATGTTTCCTTTTTCAATTTTTATTATTTTTTGGTACAACTTTTTATAAAAAAAATTTTGGTCTTTATTGGGAGCATAAATCACAATTAAATTTGTTTTTTTTTAATTAATTTCGATTTCTATTATAAGTATTCTACCCTCTTCATCACTGTCAATTACTTTTGGGTTTAACCAGCTTTTAATATATAGTGCAATTCCTCTTTTTTTTTCATTTGCAAGTGATGTAAATAGTTTCCCCAGTTTCGGGTATTCCAATACTTTCTTATCCTTTTTCTTTACATGGACTTCCTGAAGGCATATTACATCTAGATTTTGTTTTATTAGTTTTGTAAATGTTTGTCCTCTTTTTTGAGGAGAGTTCATTCCATTTATATTCACCGAAAATAATTTAATTTCTTTATTCATTCTTCATCAACTATCTTGCCCTTTTGCTGCTTCTAAGTTCTCTGTAGTTTTCTGTTTTCTCCCCTTTCCCCTTGCTTATCTTGTCTGTTCTCTCTTCCTCTATCTCTCCCTCCTCTTGGCTTGTTGTCTCCAGTTCCGTGCTACTTTCCCCTTCTTTCTTCAGATGTTCTCGAATAAATTTGTCTGCTTGTTCTAGTGTTTCTATATTTATTTTCTTCCCCTTCCACGTTACCATTACCCCCTCTGGCACTAACCATCTAAATTGTATCTCGTTTTTTATTAATTTGTTTGTAAAATAATGGTAATCCCTCCTTCGTTCCCTAATTCTTTTGGGTATTTGTTTCAATACAATGATGTCTTTTCCTTTGTACGATAAGACCCCTCTGGTATTCCTATATATCTCATCTCTCAGGGGTTTTTTTGGTGAATCTAAGGTGGATCTCTCTGGGGAGTTGATAGCGACGTGCGTAATTAGTTTGCACTCGATATACCTCGTCTACGTGGTTAATTAGTTCGTTTTCGTTTATTTTTAACTCTTCAGCGAAGAGTTCGACTACGGTCGCAAACAAGTTCTCCCCTTTTTCTTCTGGTATATTTTGTAGCCTAAGATAAAATGAGGCTTTTTCAAATTCTAATTGGGCAATGGCCCCTTCTAAATCTTTGTTTACCGTCCTGAGGTCTTCTTTGTTTTTAGTTAATCTTAACTTATTCGCCTCAGTTGTTTCTTCCACTTGCTGTATTTTAATTTCCTGTTGGTCTACTGCTTCTTTAACACTTTCTATTATATTATTAAATTTGGCAAAATTTTCATTTACTTCCTCGAATTTTTTTTGTCTCCTGATGGTTTTTAATTATAGTTTCTTGGGTTTGGTTAGAGGACTCCTGTTGTTTTATCATAAATTCTTGAATTTTGTCTAGGGAATTTTGTAAACTTTGAAGCGAGGGTGTCTGATCTTTAATCTCTCCTGTAACAATATCGGAAGTCAATGAGGATTTCTGCACAGCTGGTGATAGTAAGGTTAAATTACCCCTTCTCAACGACTTAGTTAATGTTTGTTGAGTTGCCATTTGTGATAATTTTTAGCTTTCTAATGCTTAATTCAATATCTAATCAATCTATTCAATATCTAATCAATCAATCAAATTACTCTTTAAGAGTTAGTTCAATATGTAACAGTCGATCCAATCAATTTATACAACTTATTTTTCAAAAGAGAAAAGAGGTAAGGTTAATGCTTTCAATTATTATCGGTGTTTCAATACTTAAACTATATTTAATCTATCTTAGCTTATCCTTTTCTAATTTATATTTGATATTCTAACTTATTTATTTAATCCTTAATATCTAATATCTTAATATCTAATACTTAATGCTGTAACATTTAATACTTAATACTTAATCAATACTTAATACTTAATACTTAATACTTAATCAATATTCAATATACAATGCAAAATATATAGTATACAATTAATTAGTTAGTGGTTAGGAAATCAATAGTTATATAGTTGAATAATAGTTAAGTCAATTCTTATAGGTATTCTAGATAAACAATTTCTAAGAGTAGAGTAGAGGTAGAGTAGAGGTAGAGATTTAAATAATAATGAATTAGCAAATTTTTACATCCATTAATCACTTAATTAATTCGTTAGTTGATTGCATTTAATTACAGTTTACATTTAATTACAGTTGATCGGAGATATTATTAGTTAATAACAGCAATTACTTTGATTTCATCTAATTGTTTTCCAGTCCAGTGTCTGTCTTTTGTTTCCTTTAATCTTATATATTAACCAATAGATGTTCCTTAATTCTAATATTTATTTTAGTCCAGATTTAGTCCAGATTGTTCCAAAAATGAGTATGTCTAATTTCCTATGTTTCCTTTCCTATGGGAAGGTCTGCTATAGTGATATTGAAAACCAGTCCAGTCAAGTTGATATCTGTTAAGTCAGGTTCTTGTCTCTTTAAAATTATACCTTCTGTGTTTATGGGATTTTAAGTCTTTAAAAGGTCCAAAGGCAAACGCAAACCAGATAAATCAAATAGATCAAAAGAACCGGCTAAACAAAATGGAGGGGTGTAGATCTCCAGGACGTTATCTTGCTGTTTCTGCTTTCTACTTTCGTAGCTCTATGTTTTCGGAAGTGGGGGAGGTTTAATCACGTTGGTGTGACGTTGGTGTGACGTCCGTAGTGAAAGCTCACGCCGGGGTTTTTTTATATTGCTGCTTTCGCTACTCCTATTCCATCTGGTATTCCAAGTAATCGTAAAAAATTTAGTTTCCAAACTTTAAGATCGTATCACCCGGTTGTATCCGTCTCCGCTCCGTTCCGTTCCGTCTCCGTCCCTCCGACCCAGCTCTCCTGTCACACACCCGAATCTCCTGTCACCGCACGCTTTCTCTTGCTTCTCCTGTCGCTCAACCCTTTTAATCGCCACTTGTTTCGACTTTGAGCTCTTCTATCCTTTTACCGTCTTTCCCACGATTGTTCAATTACACCAGAAGTTTCCAAATTAAGTTTATTATTTTAGGGTAGTTGCTGAGGCTCACCGATCTCTTCTCACTTCCTCCTCGATGTTTACGGGGCGGCCATGTCTTAGGGCCAGCAAATGCTGGCTTCTTTTTTGTCCGGTCCTGGCGGTTTAAAAAAGCTTGTGCCGGTGTGAGCTAGCGACTCTCACATCGGGCACAGCATAACCACCTCTTACAACACCCTTCCCTCCAAGTTGGGTATCTGATTTTATATTTAAAGGCAATAAAAGTCGTGCTGGGAGAGCAGCGGTTCACTCAACAGCTCCGCATCGACCAAGCCCCGCCCCGGAAGTCAGGCATGTTTCATTTCAATGCAAACCTATGGGTAGGCACGAAGGTGCACTTATGCACGCCCCTTACAGACCTCTTAGAAAAGGGGAGTGGTCTATTGTAGATGATGTAAGCTTGAAGGTTTTGGGATTGGGGGAGGAAACAACAGAATCCAGTAGTGAATTCCAGGCATTGACCATTTTGAAGGGATGCAATTTCAAGCATTTATTTCATTCACTACCCGTTCCCCCTAAATCTTATTAATGAAAAGTCCATAAATGATGACTCCACCACTCCTCTTTTATTGTTGTACAGTATCACTGCCCTAGCTTCCTGCAGGCTCAAGCCAGGCTGACAAAGAAAACATGAAGCCTCAAGGTGAAAGACATTGTCCTCTGTGAAACAAATATAACAAAATTAAATATTTGCATTTCTATGAATTCAGTAATGTTGTTCAAAACTCCAGAATGCAATGAGAAATATACTGAGTTGGCGGAAAGACATGACATGTATCCATGAGTGAAAATCATTACAGAAATGTTTTATACTAAGCAAAATTGCTTGCAAAAATGAAGATGTTAGAACCTGTGTTACACAAATTTCACATGGATTTTCATTGCATTGTGACGAGGCGAGACTGACTTCCTTTCATATGTTTTCATGGTTCAAATACAGCAAAAAGTGTGACAATTCTACACTCTCAAGATATCACAGACTTTCAGTGATGAGCTATTGTATACCAGAAGAAGAAATATTCAAAGCTCTGGAAAGTATTACTGAAGTTTACTTGGAGCCTAGATGAAATATGCCAAAAAGTCATCTTGTCCTGGGATCCAATTTGTATTCTAATTTAAGCAGTTAGTTTCATGGTTTTTAAGCAATAGTTTTATGAAGCAAATATTTGAAGGATTGTCTATGGAGTTTCTCAGTTATTTGGGTCATGATTGTCTCAAAGGTGTGGATTTTCAAGAGGTAATTAGATTTTCTTGTTTTTCTTTGAATATTTTTTTTTTCATCCAAGAGGCTTTTTCAGTTCTGACTGGATAGTGGGGAACTCTCAATGAGATATTTGAAGGAATCCTCGGTGCTAATAATGAGCCGTGGTGGCGCGGTGGTTAGAGTGCAGTACTGCAGGCTACTTCTGTTGACTGCTGGCTGCCTGCAATTTGGCAGTTCAAATCTCACCAGGCTGAAGGTTGACTCAGCCTTCCATCCTTCCGAGGTGGCTAAAATGAGGGCCCAAACTTGTTGGGGGCAATATGCTTACTCTGTAAACGGTTTAGAGAGGGTTGTAAACAGTGAAGGGCTACCAAAATTTTTATTACCACACTGTGGGCATGGCTTATGCAGGATGCCCTGAATTTTCTTTCAACATCTTTCAATGCAAAATGGGTGCTCTGGGATGGAGCTCCATTTTCACTACCCCACTGTGTCCCACCCACCTCGTCCAGGCAGTAGCCCACTCCTGGTTGTAAATCACTGTAAAGTGTTTATAGGTCTAAGTGCTATTGCTAATACCTGTTTCCTCACAAGAAGACCAGATCTATACACCTGTTCATCATTGTAAGCCTTGCCTTCTACCCACTACTGTAGTATTTTAATGGTAACACAAGACAAAGATTCCAAGATCCCTGTCATTCTCACATTGCTCTTAATTGATGTACCTCTGGGCAGGGGCAGGTTCCTGACCTTTTTCTACTGTATGCTCATGTACCCCCAACCTCGTTGTGATTTTGCTTCTGTGCATGTGCAGAGGGAAATTTTCCTTCTGCACATGCTCAGAAAATTGCGGAAAATTATTTTAAAAGATGGTGGTGCACACGAGCTGGCAAAGACAGACCAGAGCTGTCGTGCCAGAATTGCACAATCAGCAGGTCACTACTGGTAGGAACCCACTACTGCCTCTGGAGTTCTGTTGTGCTCAAATGGCATAAGAGTAGACATAGAGTATCAGTAATGAAATCTGCTTTGGATTGGATATGAAAGAGGTAGGCTCAATTTGTCAACCTGAGCAAGCAGAATAGATGTGCACAGCATGGTAAATTGTTAAGACAAGTTTACCAAGTAGATGTATTCAGTTACTTTGGGTGGCCAAAGTTCTGATTATGTTACCCAAGAATGTACTCCTAGCACATCTAAAAGGCAGCAGGTCTACAGTAGAGTGCTTCGTTTCATATTTTCTCCATTTGCAGTGACCTTTTAGCAACCTTTTTGAAATTCATGGAAGATGTTTTCAGAGCCAAAGTTTATTTATCCAGCATTGTGCATACATGTGGTTTTAAGTTTCATAAGTGGAGATGCCCACAGCTCAGTTCTGGACATGCTTTTATTAAAAGATTTTAAAACAATAATTGAAGAGGAGAAATGCTAGACAATATAAGAAATGCCACAGAGTAGATAAACAATTTGTGATTCAAACCATGGTCATGAAACTCTACCTGCCATATCAAATGCTGAATAGAAGCCAGCTTTAAATCTTCTTTTAAGGAATTGGGTTTGAATAAACAGGGAGGCAGTAGAAAATGATTTGTTCCTATTTACAGCTGAGAAAAACTATCTGTACAGTACTGATGGCATACTATGGCCTCGGGATCTGTGGTCTGGTGGCCCCCGAAAACTTCAGGTCTTTCCTGCAGTCCAAATCAAACTGAGCCAATGTATCACACAACTGGGGTAACTAACAGGAGCTGGGTAAATCACAGCCTATGTCTGAGTTTTTAACTGCACCCTTGATGAAGCATACCAATTGTATAAAGACTGTCAGAAAAAGGGGAACAATAATATCTTAAAACTGTAACACTTAAAGACAGCTTTAAACCCCCTTAGATTCCTAAGTCCAATCCGATCTGCATAGCTCATGCCATTGTAAGGGTGTGTGACAATAAGCCCACTAAAGAAGTTTCAGATTGGCTCATATTTGGATTCAGTTTGTTTGGGAGAACAAATCTGTTTAATTCAGAATCTCCCATAATTGCAAATATCAGCTGAGTCTTGATTTGGATTCACCTGAATTCAAGGCACAACTCCATTGATGAGCAATGCTGTTTGTCTGAATTTTAAGGGTGAACATCGTTCATGATGATCAGCATGGAAATATAATCAATTGAGATATCATTTTAAGTAATAAAAGACTCGAAACTCCACTATCATGGTGGAGGAGCACAAAGAGTTCTTAGCAGGGATCCACCAGATAAATTACATGTGATTTCAGTACTATAAATCAGTTCTTTAAATACTTCACATTTATGGATGTCATTTCCTAATGTCACATGTGTGTGGTTTACCTCATAGTCATTGTGTCTCTTTGTGGTCAGCCCATCATTTCTTTTTTCTTTTTACAAAATGAAGCACAACTAATTTAATAATTTGACTAAACAATGACCACTCGGCGTACTTTTTCCTCATGTATATTTTGATATTCGTGTGGTTATTTCTTTGAGCATTTCCTACTTTATTGGGGGAAGGGGGCATACTCAAGAAGGACATCATTCCTTTCTCCATATGATTGCATTTTACTTTTTCCTGACTTTCTCTTTATAATAATTTCAAATAATTGTAACAACATTGCATTTGCTTTCCCTTTGGACATTTTTTAAATTAATCTTGGCCTTCATTCTAGGAGAAACTCCCTCCCCCCCCCCATTCCCTTTTTAGACCATCTGAAAATTAATGCAAAAAACCTGTTACCTCATGTTTTGCATTACAATTATTTTCAGCCAGTGAGTTTAGGAAGCAAATCAGATTCCATTGGGAATTGTAAAATGTTGGGATTAAAGTCCATGAAACGCATCAGTTGTCACTTTGGGTTATCGTGCAGCATTAATGCTTGTCCTTTAGCCTTTTCTGTTCCATGGTTGGCAGCTTTAATGCACCTTAAAATGCTGGTGGCAGCTTCTAAAATTATGGCATAGAAATCAACTATCTAATCATCTTTCTAGTAGTGCTCCAGTGATGGGCTCCTACAGGTTCGGCCAGGTACGCAGAACTGGTAGAAAAATTTTGGTCAGGTATGCAGTACTGGTAGAAAAAAATTGACCCCCCCCCTTTTTTTTCCCCCTTCTGGGCTCTGGGTACGTTTTTCCTATTGCAGTAAAATAGGTTGAATGTGTATAATTTTAGAAGAGCTGTGTATGTGTCTATATACATGTACAGTTTATGTAGTAGATAATGTGTATTTTTGTGTGCCTGTGTGTAATATGCATGTACACATACAGCATATATACATGGAATTAAATAGTATATTTTGCATGTTCAGTAATAGTAAAATAGATAGGGAAATTGTATCTCTTTGAGGCGAGGAGAGTCCCCAAAGGCATTTAGGCAGGTCCCACTCAACCCTGGCAAGCTTGCTGCTTTGGTATGTATCCTGAAGAAGTTCAATAATTTAAGTACTCCCTGAATGTGATGACATCATTCTTCATGGCCTATAACTTCTATCAGTTGGGCAATTTACAGTATCGTTTGCTGTGAGTCATTCCCCAGACACAGAAACTGCCTCTGCACAATTGAATCGTTAGATGATTCCTCAGAATCAGAGGAAGTCTTTGATTTCCATGGCTTGCCCAATTAGGAAGCATGTGTTCTTCTGAACTAATTCCAATTATACAACTACCCAGGTTTCCAGAATTGTGGTGACACAATTCAAAAAGCAAACTATATTATGAGAAAAGAAAACTATATTATGGGAATGCAACGAGTCTTCGGAGAGGGGGGTGTATACAAATCTAATAAATAATAATAATAATAATAATAATAATAACAACAACAACAACAACAACAATAATAATAATGATGATGATGATGATGTGAAATTATGTGAAGGAGAGCAAAGAGTCAGCGTTGATGGAGGTCAACAATAGGAAGCTTCTCAAGGTGAAGCAAACTAAGGACCAGTACAGAAAAACTGTATGGACAGTTGGCGGAACAAAGCATTGCATGGCCAGTTCTTGGAGAAGATTGAAGGCAAAGTGGATAAAGAAAAGACCTGGTCATGGCTTACAAGTGGAACACTAAAAAAGGAGACAGAAGGACTGATACTGGCGGCAGAAGAACAGGCCATTAGAACAAATGCTGTCAAAGCCACAATTGAAAAATCAACAGATGATCCAAAGTGCAGACTCTGTAAGGTGTTGAAATGTAAATGGTTCTTTGCTAGGACTGCCATATTATTATTATTATTATTATTATTATTATTATTATTATTATTATTACTACTACTACTACAATTATTACTATTACTATTACTATTACTATTACTATTACTATTACTATTACTATTACTATTACTATTATTATTATTATTATTATTAATTAGATTTGTATGCCGCCCCTCTCCATAGACTCCTCTTGCAGTTATTGCTGTTGAGCCAGCTTTCACCTATTCTCAACCTGTACATTTGGTTTTTCTTTTCTAAATGTTGAAATAGTAATTTATGGTCAGTGAAGGGCTGCCAAAATGTTTACTACCACACTGTGTGCATGGCTTATGCGGGATACCCTGCATTATTTTTCAACATCCTTCAGTTCAAATTGGGTGCTTTGGGTTGGAACTCCATTTTCACTACCCCACTGCGTTTCCCCCCTGTCTGGGCAGTAGCCCACTGCTGTTTATGGTAGAGTTGACTTGCTTTTTGAAGATGAACATTCTTGATGGTTGCATTTAGATTTTTTTTAATTAAAGGAAATTGATGTGGCAGTCAGATATTAGGTGTAAGTTTATAAAGATGTTCTGGTGAAGGTATCTTAGCCTTAGTTTAAACATTGCTAAATACAGTATTCTGGAAGAAATAAACACCAACATGTGATTCAATGGTCTATTTATTTATGT